>NC_066840.1:18682569-18982569 GCF_001640805.2 Lates calcarifer | reverse complement strand
ACATACTTCTTAACATTCATATCTATTTTAAGTGTATTATTTAGCCTGTTATTTTGATATTTTTTCATGCTTTTACTTTTTAAAATGATATTCCTTTTCGGTGTTGTTACCAGGCAGGTGGTTGATTCATTAGATGAACTAGACCTTACTTCTAACCCACTCTGTGGCACACCATGAGCTTTGCAGTGGTAATCTGTTTCAGATTGTAGCCAAACGCTTTCTTTTAGACACTCATACACTTTTCCTCCTCTTTCTCTCCTCCTCTTTTTTTTCTGTCTCTTACACACATATTTAAACACGCACACATAGCCCGCTGTGGGACATGTTTGATATCCGTATTGATCGCTGTACCCTGTTTGTTTGTACAGAGGACAGCTGGTTGATTGCTCTGTGAGTAAAGGAGCAATTCTCCCCCCGCAACGCTACACCAATACCTCTATACCTCCCCAGCATAAGAAATAGATTCACAAACACACACGCACACGTACACACACATACCATTGCGCACACATATATGCAGACACACCAGTTTCATGTGCACAAACAAAATGCGTACTTTGGCACAAATGCATTCTTATGTCCACACACATACATATTCTTGGAGACTCAGACACCAACATATGCACCAAAACATATCTGATGAAATCTCTGGGACAAACACACACACACACATACACACAGAGAGAATTTGCATTGGATCCATTATAATAAATGTTGTTTCTGCAGCCAGAAACAATAGAGTATAATAGGATGATGTATTGTCAGGCCTCCAAACGGGACAAAGTCATCTTTCTGCATGGTGGTGGCAGGGATCACTGCCAAATGTGTGCGCATGTGTGCATGAGTGTGGTCATGTGTATACATTGTGTGTATGCATGTGTGCTCAATTTCAAGGGTGCGTTTTATTCTGTCTTCTCAAATCAAATATATTCACAAAGAAACTTAACTAAACAGGTTTGTCTCTCAGCGTTTTGACTTCATTACACCATAAAGGTGGGGTGTGTGTTTGAGTGAGCCTTTAGTATTGAGTGTGTGTGTATTCATACACAGCCCGTCGCGCACCTGCCTCACCTGCCAAACCCATCTCCTGTTTCAGTTGCCATTTAATCGCATCCTCACCCTATAGATTTTTTATATAGCCTCTTAAAACGTCTTCCCTTTAATACATCCTTTGATATTGAACCTCTAAGTGTCTTTGTATCAACCTTGTTTTACTGTCCCCCATATAATTTGTAACTTGTTGTGTGTGCAGATTGTCCTTGTCAATATCTGTACATCCTTGATTTATTTTGACCCTTTAGTTGAAATAAGGTGTTGTCGGCTGCCAAGGGTGTGAGGTGCAGAAATTTAGAGAGGTATGCAAGCCAAGAAACAGGCACCTGTTAGGGTTGCGCTGTGTTCAAAGCCAGGACCACGTAAGCGTTTCATTTTAAAACACTGTTACAGAGTAGCAGTCACAAATTGATGCAATAAATTCAACTAAATTGCATTTAATCCCAGCAAATGTGATCAAAACTTGGCTTTGATTCAATATCATAAAATTTATTGGTTGTATTAAGCTGCAAAGTGACTTACAGTGGTTAAAGACAAACAGATACAAGATGACTATAGATAGATAGATAGATAGATAGATATCAGGGGATAGGCCTAAGAGAAAGGAAAAGAGGGATGGAGAGTGGAGGTCAAGAGCAGGACTGGGTGGGGACTGAAAAGGAAGAGAGGAAGAAGAAGGGTGGATTAGTTCCCATTTATCATTCTGACAGCTGACCCTGTGGCTGGCCTTGGGACCTCACCGCATCCCCCTCTTCTCCTCTGATTTTTCCTCTCCTCTCCCCAAGTTGTTCACACTTTTCCACTCCTCTGATTTCTCCTCTGCTGTCCTCCTTTCTCACTCCCCTCCTATGATTTCTCTTCTCACCTTTTGTCCTTCTTCCTGTCTTCCTCTCTCTTACTCTAATTTTCTGTTGCACTTGTATGACTTTTTATTCTCATCTCCTCCTCTGCCTCCTTTATTTTTCCTTTGTCCATTTCCTCCCTCCTTTCCCATAGCAGAAACAAGGAGACATGAAGAATGCATGAGCTACACAGATGAATGTGTTTCCGAGACCATCAGGAGAGCAGAAACTAAACTACAGTACATTTCCCCAAATGTGGGCTGTGTGCCTAGCTGTGATGGCTCCCCACATGATAATAGAGTAATACTACCAGTATGGTGTAATGAGTCTGCAGTCTTCCACAGAAAGAGATGTAATAAATTCCCTTTGGCCCTTAGCCTGAAAAAGTTGAGGAACCTAGAATGTGTTCATAAATATAGTCTGGCTCCACCTAAAGAGGAGGGCGCTGTTGCTCCATCAAAGGAATTTATGGAAGATTAAAATAAGAAATATTAAAAATTATGACTTAGCAAATGTTGATTGTTCACGTCCTGCTGACAGTTATATAACTAAACCAACTAAACCCTTGTTCAATTAGCAGACTACAACCTGTATTTCATTGTGGTTGAATGATAGCAAGTTTGATTTAGCCAGTTAGCTAGTTGTCATACTCTGCTGTTAGAAACATTTCTATACATCGCTCTAACTCCCGAACACTTTGGCCAGATTCTCACCGAGCAAACAAGTGCTGTGGTCAGATGTCCAGCTTTTGCTTGCCAGATTCCCTTCTGATTCTTCATAGATTCAGAGGACTGGTCCCATGTAAGCTCATTACCACTGAGCTGCAAAACGCAAGTCAACATTTCACACTGAGTGACCTTCACCGGTTCCTGCTGCAAAGCACTGACCAGCCTGCAGAAATACTGTGTAGATGTTGATTGAAACAACCACCTTTTGAACTTTTTGTGCTTGGCTGAGGTTGAGGGGTAAACACAGCTTTGTGATAACCAATGATTTCTCTGTCTTTAATGAAATGAAAGGAGAGAAAATTAACATTTACAAAGTGTATTAAGATTTTCTCATATTATGTTTTAGGGGGAATTTGTTCCTCTATTTTTTTTTTTTTTTTTTTTAGTCTTTAAAAGATCAACTAACTCCATTTTTCCTCACCCTCTCCCTTCTCCTGCACTCTCTCTCTATCTCTGTCTCTCTCTCCAGTCGTTTGGAGCAGAACTTGATTAAAAGTGTCCCAGCAGGAGCCTTTACTGCCTACAAGAAGCTCAAGAGGATGTAAGTCTGTCTGGATATAGCACACTTAAACACGCACACACACGCAACCAAATGCATACACACAAGCATATGTGTACTGATATGCATTAACAGACTGATGTATGCTTTAATACATTTTATTTATTCTTCTAATTTGTTTAACCTGCTTCAATAATATTAACAATCTTCAGTGCAGCAGTAATAAATCAAGCCTGTTTTCTAAATTGAAACTTATAGTCTAACAAAATCACATTAGTACAATAAAAGGTGCAGTCACTAGAAGCTTTTCAAGGGTATTAACTGAGTACTTTTACATAATGTTATGCGTATATTATAAGACATGGCTTCTCTTCTTTTAAGGGTCATATCGACTGACCTCAGAAAGTAGAAATACATTGTAGAATTGAAATAATGAAATTTGCAGGAACTTAAAATACAAGTGTAAATTTTCAAGATCTTCAGACTGTGAGCTACATAGTCAAAAAGAAGATACATCTAATCTGAAGTCCAAACCAGCACGATCACACACACTCACATAGGTCTCATCGTTTGTCTCTTTCACACACCTGCAGACATAAACTCTCTGGTGCAAAAACGTCCTTATCATGCAAATGCCTGAAAATGAAAGACTTGCAGACTTGTGCAGGGTTGTAACGTTATCCACCTACTTACACCCCCCACACACACACACACACAGAATTTTAACCTCAACTGAAGTGTTAAATAATATATCTCACAGTCAGTGGAAGTGAATGACATGAACTGCACTTAACATGCCACTGCTTCCAGTTTCTCTCACCCTCTCTCTCTTTTGCTCCTGTCATTTCACTCTTTTCCCCTCACACTGTCCATCTCTCTCTCTCTCACTCTGTCCCTCATTTACTTACACATCCAGCCCCTCGCACTTTTTTTTACTCCTGTCCTCTTGCCTTGACCTCTACTGATGTATTCTCTCATGATCATTTGTCAGACAGTTCTAGGACATTCACACAGAATGAACCCCATTACTGTGTATTACAGTAATGCACTTATCTCTCTCTCTCTCTCTCTCTCTCTCTCTCTCTCTCTCTCTCTCTCTCTCCCCCCCCAGTGACTTGAGTAAGAACCAGATTTCTGACATTGCTGCTGATGCTTTCAGTGGCCTTCGCTCACTCACCTCACTGTAAGTATGACACACTTGCCTGCAAATTCACACGCGCACACACACATACACATACACATACACAAATACACACACACACACACACACACACACACACACGCACACACGCATGTAGACGTGGAGTAATTGCATTCCCAGACATTTAGCAAATAAAAATGTTGTCGCTGTCGATGTTGACAACTGGAGCACAAAGCGGTGGAGTGTGCGTATTTGCTGTATGTGTGTCTTTGTATTGGTTGTGTGTGTGTGTGTAATTGTACGTGTCTGTAACCTCTCGGTGTATGTGTGTGTGCGTGTGTCCGTGTGTCTCTGAGGGTGATAAGAACATGAAGGACAGTTTAATTTGAATCAATCTGGAGCATGAAAATGAGACAGACAAGTCAGACAAGAAGGGGCAGACAAGGTGAACTCTCCTGGGTGTTATAACTGAACACACACATGCATGCGCACACATATACACACACACATAAGCACATAGAGCCAAGTCAGTTGAACAGGAATGTCACTGAGAGGCACGACTTCTGCAGTAGAGGCCAGCTGAGGCGTGATGTAGCAAAATATAAAATTGCTCAAGTGAATTAAATGGTTGCAACTGCAATTGGAGGCACATCTCAAACATAATTTCAGTTTTTGACAATCAAATGAGATAAATGATCCACAACAGTGTGCTTAGTGGGAAAAGCTTCGACACAGAAATGGATGCGCTGCACTTCTTTTAAATATATATAATTTAAAAAGTTAAAAAATACCCTGCACTAGAAACAGACAACTTTTTTGTCTTTGACTTTCTCACTAAGATAGTTTTTCCAACTGGGTGAGCTTGATGGCTTTTTTACTCCAAGGCAGATATATTGATATTCTTCCTTGCCTTTTGGGGAGCTGAATATTAGTGGATTTATACAGAACATGTTTTGAGCAAGGAAACAGCAGTAACAGTAATAAAAAATGACATCTTGGTTTTTAGAACCATGTCTAATTGTTTTGGATAAACAATGCAATCATAACAATGCCACTCAACACTGAATTATTACATTCAGCCATTTTATTGGTAGGATATGAAAACAAAATGACCCTCACTATGATTCAGCGTACATGTTTAGAGAGGCCAACTGTAGAGGGATTTGGATTATATCCTCTCAACAGCATCATCAGACCTGCCAGTGTCCTGAAAACAAAAAAAGATCTGTTGATGCAGAGCAGTGCACCTCTCTTGTGGCTGCTTATATCAAGAATGATGTCCACAAAGCTGGCTTTAGACCCCATAGTCTTAACCTGCAAGCAAAGCCTTGTAAACACTGTAACCTAAATGATGTTGTTTTGACTGTCCTGTGCAGGGTGCTGTATGGCAACAAGATCACTGAGCTGCCCAAGGGATTGTTTGATGGACTGGTCTCCTTACAGCTACTGTAAGTACTGTCTGTGTGGTCTGTTGTTAAGTGTGTACCTGTGTGCATGTGTGTGGTCCCTCCAGAAAGCAGTGAAATACATTATTCAGTAAATTAGAGAATAACGCACTCAAACAAAGAAAACCCAGGAAACAAGCTTGTGTACAGCTCCAGTTTCTTTTCAGAAATAGTCTGACTCCCTTGTTGTAGGTGATTAATTAAAAAGGAACATATTTGTTTCGTGGCTTAATTTGCAGAGCTAATTTCATACTGCCTCATACTGTAGGCCTGCGGGTTTTATGAGAAAAAAACTGTACTGGATGTCTCAATCATTCAGTATCTCTGAAAATATTGTGTACAACAGTGTACTTAAAAGTTCTATAATTTGCTCATGCTATAAGTTTAATTGGTAACATTTAAAAAGTACCAGGATCTCCTTACAGTGTCTCTTAAACTGGCAGTAATATATATTGGTTCCAAAGGAGGCAGCATAATCAGCAGACTTGGCTGCATTTATGTTAAGCCTTGTACTTGATTTTCCCTAATTAAGATGATTTGGTGATTTGGCACCAGCAAGTCATATCTACAGTACATTACCTCTGGGCCATAATCACAGCTCAGGCCAATGTTATAGATCCTTATTGCTTCAATATATGGTGCTAATTTCATGAGGGAGAGAGCATCAGGCATTTCACCCACAATCACAGGACCAAATCTTGGTAATGATCACTAAAGCAGCAGCAGCAACTGCTGTAGAATCCCCTCTTCATGCATTAACCCTCCATCTGTCCTTTACTGTGTGTATGTGTCTGCAGAGGAGTCTTTCTTAAATGCTCAACATGAACCACATCGGTGCATTATAATAAAAACTGTAATCTCCCATAGTTCTTCTAATATTTAGTGCCTACATGGAGGAAAACTATTAATTCTGAATAATTCCTCCTGGGCATAGATTCAAACTGCAGCAGTTCAGCATGCAGTAAAAATTCTGACTCCTATAATGGCTACATTGGTACTGTATGTGGCATATGGTCCCCGCAAATGCCGCAGTCCACTGCAGAAACAGCTAATGTTCTGGGCTTTTCCATCGTAAAGTGAAGTGAAGCAAAGAGAATGAGGATGAGTGAATCTAACCCACAAACACCTTTTACGGGCTTAGGTGGATCATTGGGATGCATGGTGCATAGTCAGGCACAGAGAGGGGGTGGGGAGGGTGGTGTGTGGGGGGTGGAGGGTATGGATGGATAGATGGATAGGTAAATTAATGGATGGAGAGGGAAAAATGGCAAAAGAGACAGACATTTGGAAGAAGACAGATATGGACACACATACAGTATTAATGGAGGAAAGATTAGAAAAGAAAGAGAAGAAAATCAGAGAGCAAGTTTCGATTTGTTTTCCACGTCCAAGTGATGTGACGCCATTGACACTTAGTAGCCCCTAATTGGAAAAAGCATTTCCCTGACACCCTGTCATGATGTTACAGTCATACACTGTTAAACACTAAAACACTGAATGCTGTATATCTGTTTGTACATGCATGGTGTGATCCCTTAAGTGGGCCAAATCAAGGCTGTTTCTATGCATTTGCGACTGCTTCAATCAACGAATAAATAAAGTACTGAACGACTAGTTAATATTCATGTCTTGCCACATCATTGGTCAGTCCCACAAAGACACCGCCTGCGGGTGCTAGTGCTTGCTCAGCAGGCAGAGGGAGGTAATATGTCTTTTAATATTTCGCCACTGACAGAAGAAAACCTTCCATCTCCAAAAAAATCGGTTAATTTGTCAGGAATTTCCAGATGATGTTATTCTTCCTTATGGGTGTAATAATTATAAATTATATATTAGCTTTTCCTGGTGAATCAAGCTGCATGTCACCCTTTCATGACAAAGATGTGTTTATTGCTTTGTATAGCTACCGGTCTACTGTTTATATTGTCTGCACTGCTTTGTTTTACTGGTGCAGTTTCAAGTAATTAGTTCCCCCTGTGAGCTGCCTAATGAGGCGTGGATATGTCGCAGAGCAGCATGTGTGTGTGTATCTGCTGGTGTGTGTGCGTGTGTGTATGTATAACTGGGTAGTTCCAGTATAGGTGCTTGTTAGGATGACTCTAGATGATTAAGCTGAGATGCTGTACCAAGTACTGAGTTAGTCACCTGTCAAACAAAGAAAAGACGGAGAGAAAAGACAGTAGAGTGTGTGAGAGATGAAGAAATAAAGAATGAAACAAAAGACAGAAAAAGTGTGAGAGGAGAGCAAAAAGGTGGAGAATGAGACAGACAAGAAGCAAGAGAAGACGTAGCCTACAGGGGGGAAAGCTGACAATGTGGATACAGCATATTAGCTAATGAAGTGCAGGTATGAAAAGACAGGGAGAAGGAGGGAAGGGTGGAGGTGAAAACCCTTCCTGTCATTTACCTAATCCCTCTATCACATTTCTCATTTCCCCGTCTCTCTCTCCTCCATTTTAACTGTCAGCCTCTTTTGCGTAAATGTACAGTATATCTGTGTCACTCCAAATTAAATTTTCACCTGTCCCTTCTCTGTCTCACTCCATTATTTCCTCCCATCTCCATTCTGCTGGCTCTTCTCTTCCTCCTCCCTTTTTCCCCTCACCATCTGTCTCTCCCATCAAAACAAGATATTACACCACCCCACCCAACAGTAGATATTCCCCTCCTGCTCCAGAAGAGAAAGTGAAAATATATAAAACCGCAATTTTCAGATTTATGGGTCATGGCCAGAAAAAATATAATCATGTGGAGGGTGTGTGGAGAGGGATAGGAGCAGCTAAAGCGAGGGACAAGGAGAAGAAATAGTGAGATGAAGAGGACGGGGGAGAAAAGTAGTGGTTTTGCAGTGGAGACGCATCTGAGAAAAATAAATTATCTCATTATCTGCATAAGCCTTCATCTTCTGTTTATGTAGTGCATAGAGATAATAAAGCTAAATAAGTAAAACAAACACAGATAAATAACAAATGGTGAATGGCTCTTCCTTGTGTTTCAGGCTGCTGAATGCCAACAAAATTAACTGTTTGAGAGTCAACACCTTCCAAGATCTACAGAACCTCAATCTGCTTTCACTGTACGACAACAAGCTGCAAACCATCAGCAAAGGACTGTTCACACCTCTGCGCTCGATCAAGACTCTGTAAGTACAAGTCTGCCAGAGAACCATACATTTTGGATTGATTTTGTCCAATAAGAGTGCAAAGGAGACAACGCACTGTATGTAGGGCTACGCATTCATCTTCAGGATGAGCAAGGAAGTTCTCATCAGTCAGAAATGAGACAAATTGCACAAGGTTGCAAAGCATTACTAAAATGCATGACACCTGAGACAACTTTGTAGAGACCGCAAGGCCCTCTTCTTTTCTTGTTCCTGTGACAGACCCATGATAAACCCATCTTTTCCTCTCTCCTCTTTCCTTTCCCTCTCTCAGTCATCTGGCCCAGAATCCCTTTATGTGTGACTGTCACCTGAAGTGGCTGGCTGACTACCTGTTTGACAATCCCATCGAGACCAGCGGAGCGCGCTGCAGCCACCCCAGGAGGCTGGCAAACAAACGAATCAGCCAGGTTAAAGGCAAGAAGTTCAGATGCACAGGTAAGGGATGAGTCCACACAGACAATACCTCAGAACACACATGTAAACGCAAGCAAAGCTGCATGAAGTCATGTATGAGGGCTGATAATGACTCATACAAATCAGGTCAAAGGTAAAATGTCAAGACATACAGGTAGAACATTACAAACACGAGTGTGTAAACAGGAACTAAAATTCTTATGCATTTACGACTCATGCTAGCATTCACATTCAGTCTCTATCTCTCTCTGTGGTAGTATTGTATTACTGTTATTTCCTTTGATAGGAGCCATGGGTCTCACTAATTACAACACAGACCAATTCAGTATACTGAAGCAGCACAGTAACTAACTCCACAGAGACTGGCCATAGACGGTGATCGCCCACTTGTGTGAAATTATGTGTGTGTGTATGACTGTATACACTTCACATCCTCAGTTCCTCTCTGCAGTGGCTCTTCATATTGTTTTCCCTGTCTTAAACATTATGCCTTTTTATGGCTCACTGGAAAATGAATTTTTAAAATTCCCCTCACAGACATTATACAAACTATTTTAATTGTGTTAAAACGGTGTTTGCGAGCAGATCATTGGTTTACATAGCAGCGTAGTAGGAGACCTCTGTCAATCACATTAGCTCACTCTAATTGTCACTTTAATCTTATTCTGAAAAGATGATCAGGTAATAGGTGAGGTTGAAATTTGGCTACTTTTAATTCCCTTTAGTAAGCAGCAGCATGCTTGGTATTTGCTGTAAGAGTAGCCTGTATTTGTTTTACATTGAGCAGCAAAGTGGGTTGTATTACAGTGGGTATTTGATTTGTGTTATCAAGTGGTCATCTTCCATCACAAACGCTTTGTTTTATTTGGAGCATGAAACCTTAAGAAATACATAACAAGTTTTTCAAGCACTAAAATAACTGTTTCCATCACTGCCATCTTACTTAAACTAAAAAGTGTGACTGTAAGGCCAACTATGTGGTGACATGACATTTCCACCCCTCCTTTTTTCTAAAATAGCGTGGCTTAGCCTAGACTGGGTGCGCCATTACCGATACTATTAAATGGTAAAGGCTTTTATCCAAAGTGCTTTGTAGTATCATGAGTACATGTGCTATATTTTTAGCATGGACAGTCTCAGTGGTAAGCAAACCCCTAATGTCAGTGCTCTGCCCATGGAGCTAATCAAGATAACTAGATTCCAAATGCTCCTAAAGCTGGTTCTGGCAGTCCTCTTTGCTTCAGCCCCTCCTCTCTGCAGTCCCATGCCTCTCCCTGCATCTCCTCTTCTTCTATGGACCTGTGTGGACATTTTCGCTATTGGTGGGCAGTTCTCTGGTTTCGCCTTCCTTCCTGTGTGGATCTGCAGCTGTCTGTTGCCTCTCCTATCCTGTATGGACCCTGCCCCTGACTGATTGGTGCAGCTCTCTGTTGCCCCGCCTTCCTCCTGTGTGGACCTGCACTCTGGTTCGGTTCGTGCAGCTGTCTCTTGTGCTTGATCTAACCATGTGGCCCCGCCTATTGTGACATCACATGGTTCCGTCAAGCGCCAGGGACCGCCGAGCACACACCCACCTGCCTTCTCCCAGCCAGTCACACGCCTTGGAGCAAAAATTGGGGGCTAAACACTTAGCTTCTGTTTGTTTGCATTCATGTGTAGGGCTTCTGATACATGGGACTATCACTGTGGTTGAAATTGATGAGCCACAGACAAATAATCAGACATCAAAATACATATCAGTCAGTATTGAGTATCAGTACCTAACTGGTTTTCTGCTGTTGGGCAATTTAAAGGTACCCTGTGGAGTTTTCCTGTCACCATCAAAAGTTATGTTTACAGTGAGCGCTTTTCACCCACACTTAATGTGCGTATTCTTGAGAATAAATGAGTTTAATGCATTTTCTTCCTCCAGTGTTTTACAAGGTGCATTGTTTACATCCATTGTTTGCTAGTGTGCAATCTAATTTTTCCTTGCCTTTTTTTCGATGCGTTACCTAATTTCTTTGCACATTACCACCATCAACTTTTAATTAGTGGAATAGAAGGGAAACCAGCAGCAGGAATGTGTATTGTATAGTCCATGTTCTTGCATGCATACACGTGTGCTAATGTGGTTGCACAATACAAACACAACTTAAAAAAGCCTGGCTCCATAGCACTAGTAGTGGTCAAAAACTCTACAGGGTGCCTTTAAGTGGCTCAGAAACATCTACATTCACTTTTACTGATCAGATGTCATCATAAATTTGAACTCCACACATCTTTTTTTAACAGAATCTCTTACTTTTCCCCTAGTGTTTGCTTTGGAAAATATTAACATCTCGTTTTAAACCACAAAAAGAGAAATGCGTGGTACACCTTTCTCTGCTGTCAGATTATCCAGTGCTTCAGTGGTTAGCATGGCTGATTCCACCACCTCTGTGCAGACCCCTTTACCCTTTTCTGCTCCAACTGAGGAGGACAGAGAAAGCCTCAAACCATTACTGTTAAAAAGATTTTAAACCAACCTCCCCCGCCCCTAATCCATTCTTTGCTCTGCTGTTTTCCCTCCTTTCCTTTATTTCTTATTCTCTCCCTTGCTCTTTCTTTTCTGTCAACCTGCCAACCAACAAGGTTTGCGGCAGCCCAGAGACATTATTCCAAAATATTCGTGCTACTGAAAGGAGCTAGCCACATCTCATAAAAGATAAGACATCATCTGACGAGCAGTGATCATTCACAGAGTTCAAATCAAGGTTGTTCACTGACAAATCTCACTAGGTGGTCGTAGTTGTTTAACAACGACAAGCAGAGAGCAGATGAGCCATAAAGGGTGTGTGCCAGGAAAGAATGGAGACAGAGAATGAAAGAACAAGTAGTCTGTGCCAGTATAAGAAAAGTCTGATAGAAACAGAAACAGTTAAATTGACAGAGAACAGATAGAGAGAGAGAGAGAGAGGAAGGGAGAGAGGCAACGATAACCGTGAGAAATACAAAGAGTTTATGTGGTGTACAAATACGAGAGCTGCATGATGTAAACCAGGTCTGTTCCACAGGCACTGGCAGTCATAAATAATATGTGCTCACGTTATATCTAAATAACAGAAGTGGTCTCTGGCTCACCATGTTAAACAAAAACATCCGGGGTTAAACCACATTTATCTACAAGATGATTCCATAAAACCACCTGGATCTTTGTTTGTTAATTTGATTTACAGTGGTAGCCAAGCAGAACTACCCCTCCCTACATCAGCACCATGCCCACTCTGTGCAGTGCAATGCTGCAGGACCAACTGCAGTAGAAATGAGTTATATTAAAAAGATCATTCATGTCTTGCAAATGACTGGTTGGCTAATTATGTTTTACAACCTTTGACAGCTGAAATTAGAACAAAAGTCGAATTTTCCAAACAATTAAACTCTCAATGAGAAACAGTTTTGACAGATATTGATATCCTGGAGGTTGAATCAAGAGTTTTGACATATATCTACATTTACATCTGAATATGCATGTTTGTTTGTTTTTTTACTATTAGCTGGATATTTATTGGAATAATGTGTTGTCCTCCATTATAAGGTATTGTAAGTAACATAAAGAACTTTATGTCTCTCTCATGTCTCTTCTCTTCCCATCATTTATCCCTTTTTGCCTTCTGTTTCCTACTCCCCTGTTGACTTAATTTACCTGGCCTCTCTTCTTCCCCTTTCTTCCTACCTGCTGTCTACCCTTCTGTCTGTCCTCCCTTCCTGTTTTTCTCTTTCCTCTATTTCACTTTATCTGTCTTTTGGTCCCCTCCACTCCCTCTCTCCTCTGTAGGTCAGGAGGACTATCGCAGCCGTCTGAGCGGCGAGTGCTTCCAGGACCTGGTGTGTCCGGAGAAATGTCGCTGTGAAGGCACCAGTAGTCGACTGCTCCAATCTCAAAATGACCCGTATACCTCAACACATCCCTGAACACACCACAGACCTGTAAGTCGGCTAGTGTTTCCCTTTTACATGCACACACACACAGGCATACATACTGTATATGACAAGACATGATGAAATATCAGATTGAAAGCCACGTGTTAGACTGCTCTGACCTGAAACTATAAACCACCACACATCCTTAAACATGCCACAGACCTGTCAAGAAGTTTTTCACTTTGTCAACCACATGCACACACAGAAACACAAGTGTGTAGGCTTACATACATGCAGACATACACAAATGCATGTATGCAGTGCACACACACTCACACACAGTGTCTCTCTCAGTCTCGTCGCCTCTCTCAGTGCAGTATCATGAACGTCAGTCTTCATTTTTAGCTCCCAGACCAAAATGCCTCTCAACAGTCTTTTCCATCTCCCTCCGAGTCCCAAAGGAGCCATCATGATGTCTGGCGAAGGGTCTCACACTAGAATACTGAATAGTCCCATGGATCATTCATTTCACTGCAGAAAAATGGAGAGGGAGTAACAAATCAGATTGTGAGGAAAGTTAAAAAGTCTGTATGTGTTCAGAATCTATTAGAGTCCCTGATGAAATATATATTTTAGAGCTACAATTACTTGATTACAAAAATAATCAGAAACCATTCTGATAATCTATGAATCATTTGAGTCTCAAGAAAAACTTATATCCTCTGGTTTCAGTTTCTCATTTATGAGGATTTGCTACTTTCCTCTGTTATGTGATAGCAAACTGAATAGTGACTTTTTGAGTTTTTGTCAGACTAAACCGAACATTTGAAGAGATTACCATGAATGTTTGAAATTAGTGAATATGTTATGCTAAGTGATTATGGGAATTTTTCTTGAGAAAGAACTAAGAAAAAAAGAAGCGGAACTGTTCATAATTCATTGGAGCTACTGGAAAAAAAAAACAACATCAAATAAGAGAAACAATCAAACACTTAAAAACTGCTCATAAGTTATAAAATACACAGAAACTGAGACTAAAAAGTGGTTCTCTGATTCAAAACTGTGAGTCAAGAGAGAAATGTTGATGCTAAAATCAGCAAGCCCCATTTTACTTTCAGCACCTGGCCCTTGATTGAATATTCAATAAGCTAATATTTCCACACAGGAAATGGGAATCCGGCCAGAAGCAAAGTTTTGCCTAATAATGCTGAATTACAAGCAGCTTTAAAATGTAGGTGAAGGAAGGGGAGCTTCAGCCATTACTATCACTGTGGTACTAATGGAGAGTAGCTGCAGAATAAGGGACCACTGCAGCAGATGCAGGATGGTTGCCACAGTATTACTTATGGAGGTTAGTTGTATAATGGTGAATTCAACCATGGGTGCCACTTTAGATAACTAATAATGTCACTATCCCACAGACCATTAGCCCCCAATTCTTCTCTCTCCCTCGTTCTGTTTTTCTGTTTGGTTCTGTTTCTCTCTCTCTGAACACTTGTATCCTCCAGTTCTCCCTCCTTTTCTCTCTGTCCATTCCCAGGGTGCTTCATGTCAAAAATATAAACTTTGTCCTTTATGGTTGGTTAGAGGGCACATCAAAGTTTCTACCATTTTCGACACCGTCTCTCTTTCTGTTGCTCTTTTTCCTTAAGAACACAACCAACCACTGGGGTTGTTGAAGGGCACAATCATGCACACACAGACACACACATGCACACACATAAGCTGCCAGTCGTGCCCTGTAACCTGCCTTATCAGGGGAAATCAAGGGAGGTTATCGCTGAGCTAAAGGTTTATATATATATATATATATTTTGCTCTCTCTCTTTCACTCTTCTGTCTATCTTTCTGTCTTTCTGTGTGACTCTTCCCACTAGATGTAAAGATCCTTGACATCAGCCTCATAGTGTTCAATAAGTATGAAAGAATTGTTCTTGAATAAAATTGCACTCAGTAAAAAGCACTGTGCATTCTGAGTTGATATTGAGGGTCCTAGATCACAAGGTAAAACGATTATAAATGTTTCATCTGCACTCTCTACATCCAAACCACGCAAATCAACTCAGTAAAGGCAATATCATTTTCCTGCCATCTCTGATCTGCTTTGGACTTTGCAATATGTTATTTTAGTTTGGCTTTATCCAGGTCGATCCATCTTTTAAGTTCTCTGTGTCTCATTAGAAAGTATCCCCTCCAGCTGAACTTTCACTTTCTTTCCTCAATTTCTCTCACTCTACCTCTTTTACACACACACACATACACACAAACACACACACATGCACAAAGAGCATCCTTTTAGCAGCACCCTTTTAGTACAAATTACCTCAATAAAGCAGATGTCTAGCTTCCTATCTCTCAAACTGTTTTCTCCTGGCTTAGGGCAGTGTGGGTATTGATGACTGCATAGAAAAGATTAATTTCTCTTCTTTTCTCTTCTCTTCTCCTCTCTTCTCTTCCCCCAAACTGTTAAGTTATTTTTTCCTCCCTTCTCTGGTTTTGTGCTGCATCATACTTCAACAGTCACTAAAGGCCTCTTAACCTTCATGCGGTCATTCCTGCCTGACTTGCAGCCTCTCTCCATCTTGTTTTTGGGAGTGTGCGTGCGTGTGTGTGTTCATGTGTGTCTGTTCCCTGGAAGCTGTTGGGTTCATGAAAGAATAAATGTCTAACCCACTCTCTCTATCTTTCTCTCTGTAGGCGGTTAAACGACAATGAGATTGCCGTCCTGGAGACTGCAGGGACATTTAAGAAGCTGCCTAACTTGAGGAAGATGTATGTATACATTTTCCCTTTTTTTTTTACAGCACTTCTCATCTGTTAAGTATTCTATGGTTAAGGCTAGGGTTGCTGTTTTGTGTTTATTCATTAAATCATGTATGCAATTACTCAATTCCTCCTTTGAAAAGGAAGTAAAGAGGGCCATACATGGTAGTGATGTGAGTGATGGGATATTATTTATTACAGTAGAACCTGTTAACATGTTTTAAAAACACATTTCCTTATCACTTCGAATGAGTTGTTGCTCTTAGAGAAAGGAAGGAATAGCATTGCAGTGACATGACAACTGAAATATGAACAGATTGATGAGAACAGATGGAAGAAGGTAGATGGACAGAGATAAGGAATACAAGAAGAACTAGAAGTAAAGAGAAAGAGAAAATGACAATAGAAGGAAGAGGAGATAATAAGGAGGGAGGATGGAAATAAAGAAAAGAGCATGAAGAGGAAAGTGTGAAAAAAACATACATGCAAAGAGTGCAGGAGTGAAAATGAGAGAGACATGAGTGAGGTATGGAGGAAGAGGAGTGGCTGAAGACAAGCAAGAGGATGGGAAAGGTTTGGAGAGAGAGAGAAAAGGGAAGGGTGGGTTTGAGGTGTGGAGGAAGCAAATATTAAATGGAAATAGAAGATGGGCCTTCGGTTCAGATTTACAGTCAGTCCTTATCTACAACCTACTCTAGGTTTGTGTGTATGTGTGTGTGTGTGTGTGTGTGTGTGTGTGTCTCAGAGTGAGATAGAGAAAGACAGACCAGAGACCAGCAGTTGATTTATTGGAGAGGAAATTGCTAACCATCTAGCAGTGTCACTGACAATATAGATTGGCTACTGCTCATTTCCATTTTCCTTCTCTCAATTCCTTCCCTCCCCTCTTGTGCTCTTCTCCTTTCCTCACCTCTTATCCTTTCTTCAGTCTCTCCACGCCTCACATCCTCTCTTATCCTTGCATCTGCTCTGCTACTTTTCTTTTTACTCTAAGGTTGTCTGCAATCATTATTTTTTTATCTAAACTTTTTTTAAAACTCTTCATCCATCTACTGTTTATTTCTTCTCTCCTTTCCTCTCCTCTTCTTTCCTCTCCTTTCCTCTCCTCTTCTTCGCCTCATCCCCTCCCAAGCTGATAAGAGGAAGCACAAAACTAGCTGTGAATGAAAGCTACAGTAGTTGTGATAACTATCTTCTCAAGTTATTGTGTCTGTGGCCAAATGCTCTCTTTTCATTTTCATTTTTCTCATTGTCTGTGCAAGGAAGAGAGATAGCAATCATTTTCAGTTGTCTGTGACCACTTGTCTCATTTACTTTTGTGTATGTGTGTGTGCTTTGTGAGTTATAGTGATGGCTGTAAGCTGTTATCGGTATATCTATTGTACAAGACGAGGACATTAAGATGAAAGAGAGAAGAGTTAACATTTATTAGTTGAAGGGATGTGATTGATTACTGTAATTAAAGTGGGAATATTGTGTATGTGTGCAACACACACCATGTCCATATCTGTCTGCATGTGTGGTTATGTTGTCCCTCCGGAGGTGTATGTGAAAGATTTCACAGGCAATCTTGCATGTAATTAAAACCAACAGGAAAACCTAAATATGAAAAACAGCTAAATTTGTCATTTCTTTGTCCCTCCTGCAGCAACCTGAGCAACAACAAGTTGAGGGACATTCGTGAGGGTGTGTTTGATGGAGCTGGTGGAGTTCTGGAGCTGCTACTAACAGGAAACAAGCTAACTGGACTACAGGGACGCATGTTCAGAGGCCTCACTGGTCTGAAAACTCTGTAAGAGGTTTACAAAAGTGTGCATGATTGTGTACCATGGAATATTTAGTGGTGGTTTACATGTTCAGAAAATGTATGCTGTTAGGTAGTCTGCATGTATGTAGCCCCATAAGTTTCAATTCATTCTGAAGAACACTGAAGAATGCTAATGAACTTAAAATATGTAAAAACTTACATTTTCCCACAACAAAAACAGCTATATAAAATTCAGAGAAAGTACTCCTGATGCACAAGTGGATAAATGTCTAAAACAGTAAATTATATAAACCTATATTCACATGGCTACATAACAAAAAAACAAAAACAAAACAAGAACATCATATAGTGACTATATACCAGTGTTTTACAGGGTCACTCTTGTTCTTCATGTTACCATGTGGATAAAGGCTTTTTAAGTTATTTGTCCAACAAAGCATGTTGTTGACTGTACTTCAGTTGTTCTGTTTACTGTTTTTTTTCCCTGCCAAGTGGTCACCAAATGTTCTCATGGTTGTGACTGTTAGCTGTGCAGACTATGACTCGCGTTAGCATCTGACTTATGGTGGACTTCATTAACTTTTTCTTCTCCAGACTGAAAAGAGAGAAGCAGGTTTGTTTACTCCCTCACCCTGAAATCAAGGCTAATGGCAGCATATTGTTGTTCCTCCAATTTGCACACCCACCATAAACAGGCTAGCGTCCAATTATGGGTTACAGGATAGTGTACAAAATCATGAGCTAATGTTGTCTGTGTATGCTCAGTAATGACTAGCTAATGCTATCGTGTGTATATAAATATATGCCAGCTAATGACTCTCTAATGGTATCATGGCTGTCTCTGTATTATGTTAAAAGGCTCCCTGCTCCAGTAATAGCCTTGCTAACTAGGTTAGCCCATCCCAGAGATTGCTAATGCTAACTAACTCAGTTAGCCTGGTCCCACATGACTGAATGTCAAAAGCTAATGTCATATTACAGAGTCTGTCATGGTTGTCTTATGGGGACTGGTTTGAATTTACCCCTGCTTTCTGTTTTATCTTTTGTCCATGTCATTATAGGTTATGTTATAGACTAAGACTGCCTGTCAAAAAACATCCCTCAAGTAAAAGAAAAATTAAATCCAAATCAATTTTTGGTTCATTTGGTACAATGTTTAAGCTTTCACAAACTATTTAAATATTTGAGCAGAAAGATTTATGTATTAAAGTCCAGACTCTATTCTTTTAAGGTATTAATTCTCTAAAAATTTGGTATTTGTGTTTCCAGAATGCTGCGGAGCAACCAGATCAGCTGCATTGACAACAGTACATTTACGGGTTTGAGCTCTGTGCGTCTGCTGTCGCTGTACGACAACAGGATTTCCAGCATTGCCCCAGGAGCCTTCTCCACCCTGCACTCCCTGTCCACCATGTGAGTCATATTCTTGGGCCTTTCTCGCTTTTTATGTTGCACATTTTCCTGTTTTGTTTTCTCCATTTCTATCCCATTATTCCTGCTATCTCTCTGTGTGTCACAATCTCTTTTGGCCTATCTTCAGATCCAGCCATATCTCCCCTCTCCTCTGTCTCTGCTTCTTTCTTTATCTCTCTCTCTCCCTCTGCCTCTTTTTCTGTAGGAGTTACCTACCTTGCAACACACATGCGTGCACATACTCACACACACACACATTTGCACACATGTTGCTCTCTGGACACTGTTCTCTCCTCACAGATGCTCTCCATCATTATCGACTAGATTGGTCTGGATCCCAGGACATTTGTTATCAAAGCTAAATATATCTCAGCATCTGCACACCCACGAACACACATACACATCGACACACACAAGAGCATCTGCAAGCTTGTTTTTTATCTTCCCAAAGATGCACACACCTGCATCAGGAAGACAGGGGTTCTTAGATGGCCTATTCTTTTAAGTTACGTGTGTGAATGTATCTGTATGTTTGGATGGGCACACACTTAAATTTGTTCGCAGATGTTGACTGGCGCTCAGTCTGTGTAGAGAAGCAGAGAAACAACTGCCATAAAGTAATGGCAACCTTTAACCTGCCACATAACATTACTGTTAGGAAGGAGAGAGTGGGAGTCAGGGAGCCAAGAGAGAAGTGGCTATGTATGTGTGTTTTTTCCTTCAATCTTCTGACCACCTAGATGTGAAGGCTGTAAATAATAGATTTCATCAGTTCAATAAAACATTACAGGTTGATTTTTATATATTTTTTCTTACCACATCCTCTCTACTCTTTCTTTCTTTCCTCAAAAGCTTCCTTCCCTTGTTCTGCCTTTTGTTCTTGCTCTCTGTCCTGCTATGTACCTGTCATCTTTGATTCAAGTTCCTTCTTCAGTCTTTTGGCAGGGAATGTGGGGGACGAGAGAGGGAAAAAGGGGACAGTAGAGGTGGAGGACTGGTTGGATGCACTGTTGCATAAGCTCAGGATTGCTCAGTGGGGCTATTGGTGATTATCACTACACAAATGGAAATATATAATATTCCCTCATCCCTATCATTTGTCACCTTTCTTTTTTCAGCAACAGTTTTTCATTGGCGTTGTAGTAACACTTGATTTTGTATGCAACACCTGCCTGCTGTTTGGCCTGAAAGAAAGATGGATTGTTTTTATTTCTAGACCCTCTGTTCTTAACACTTCCCCTGTTCATTTTCTTATCTTTCCTCTGTTTTTCTTCTCATCTCTCTTCCTTTCTCACTCTCTCTCAGTCCTACAATTTCTAATATCTGTCTCCATTTTTAGTGCATTGTTTCCCAATGGAGTTTGTCCATTTAATTAAAAGATTAACACGCTGCAAAGGAAAGAAGGGATTTAGCTTAGGTCTGGTAGCCACGCAGTAAGGTCAATTCATTACAAGGAAATGAGGAAATAACTCGTCCCTATCTGTAACAGCACACCATTAATATTGTAGCACATACAGCAACATTCAGGTTTACTAGTTCAGCAGTAAACATGGTGTAAAGCAATGTGCCACTTACACATCTCTAGACATAATTTGGAGGCACCCCATCATCATTAAAGAGATGCATGTTGCTTTGTAATATATTAATTGTTATGCTGACGGAGGAATTTTAGGTGAAATTACCTTTATCTAAGTAAGCTGCATATTTTTGAACCAACTTTAGCAATATGTGCAGCTGCCACCAAGATGTAAGATGAACACACACTTTTCTAGGCCTCATTGCAAAATCACTCATTTCAAACATTCTCAAATTCATGTCTCAGCTGTCACCTGGATGTGCCAGAAAAGTGAAGATGCCTACAGTAGCTTTAATGCGCCACCTTTCTAGTATGCGTTGCTAATGCCACCACTGCATTCAGTTATAATGTGGTTCAGCATAAATATTACATGAGCAGTTTCATAAAAGCAACAAAATGCAATGAGAGGTGATCAAAAATGAACAGATAACCTTTTCTCTTTTTCTTTTCTCTCACTCAGTCACCTTTTCTTTTTCATTCTCCTTCCTGTTCTTTACAAAGTGAATGAAAATAACTGATAACCTTTTCTCTTTGTGTGTCTTTTGTTCCCTTTCCCTCTCTTCCCCTTGGCTCTTTGTCTTCCATCTAAATTTATTCTTATATTTATAACAATGACAAAAAAACTACAGTTTACCTTATGGGTAGCTGTACACAGCGTACCATGTAAATAATAATGCCACTCACACACACTTAAAATTTCTGGCATAAGTAGCTAATAATCTCTCTCTTTTGCTTTGTTTGATGTCAGTTTTTGTGCACCTGCTTTGTAAGCCACAGTCTTATTTTCTGTCCCAGTCTGTAAATCTTTAGTGAGTGCAGGTTGTCTTGATGATATCTGCTCACTCTGAATTTATGCGTCAATATTTTCTTTGTGAAGGCAAAATTCAAGGAAAACATTTAGCAAATGTGCATCATTTTGCCATGATGAATTCATGATATTGTGCAGAAAAAAGGATGTGCTGCAGCTATTATTTAAGAAGCTGCCACTACTGGTGTCAATCTCTTTTATATTGCATTGACCATGTTTACACTGATTTCCTTCCCCCTTCTCTCTCTCTCTATTGCTGTCCCTGTTTATTTTTCATAGTAACCTCCTGTCCAACCCGTATGTGTGTGATTGTCACTTGGCCTGGCTGGGTCAGTGGCTGAAGAAGACCCGGGTGGTCAGTGGAAACCCTCGCTGTCAGAAGCCAGCCTTCCTGAAGGAGATCCCCATCCAGGATGTGGCTACCCCTGACTTCACATGTGATGGTGAGCCCCTCTATTTGTCTTCTCTTACGGTAGGCTAATCATTTGTGTTCTTCCTAGTTCCATAGTTTGGAATAATAGTGACAACACTTGATATTGTACAGGATTATTCCACCAAGTTACACAGAATGTTGCTTCACATCCCATATGTGTTTGAAATGACACTGGAGTGTCAGGAAACCAAAATTGGTCACAGCCTGAAACCTGAAACAAATGACATGTGTCAGTCAGCAGCAATGTGTCCTGCACCGATAAGAGCGTGAGTCAAGTGACTGAAAGGTAAATTAAGTGTGTCCCTGTGTCATGTTTACTCATCCCAATTACTGAATGCATTCTCCATTTTTCAAGAAAATTTCCTCAGCCAAGGTTATTTTATGTTTGGTGATAATGCCCAACATACAGTAACTCTGAATAAAGTCCTTTGTGAGACATAAACCTTGTTCATTGGAGAAAGGAAAATAAGACATTACCAGAAAAAATAAGTTATTCCTGCTGCAGTGCAGCATTAGTAGGTGATGAACAACAAAGACAACTCTTGATACTGTTACAGCTACATTGTTAGATAAGGGTTTTTCCCAGTATAAGTTACAATGACTGTCCTAAGACTAAGACTTCATTCCTACTTTAATTCTTCTCCAAAAAATAAGGAAAATCAATTGTTCTCAGAGCGATTTTAGTGATATCTCAGTGAAATCTTGTAACATCCTCAGCTACATCAGGCTTTTGGTTTGTATTTGGCCCAAGGACATATCTTCAATTCAGATTCTTGTCTTTTTGTGTAACAATCCCTCCAGATAGTCACTGCAGAAACTTCCAGTATCCCATGTCTTAAGCCAGCAGATACACACACACACATACACACACACACACACGTTCAGCCGGGTATTGTGAGGACAGAATAATCACTAACCACTGGCAAACAGCAGCTTTAGATGACATCAGCTTGTGGTTTCTACAGTGACGTTGCTGTTACCACGACGATGCCTCCCTATAGCGACTTAGGCCATCGGCTTGGCCGCCAAAGTTTGACGCCATAGGCAAAGTGTGGTCTGGCTTTCCTGTCGATTACATCCCTCTTTCTTTTTTCTTTTTTTTCTGTCTTTATAGCGTTACACTTTAAACTCTTTTCGATCTCCCTCTCTCTCCCTCCTGAGTTTCTTTGAATTCATTACACTTTTCTAATTTCCTGTAGCTGTGCTGCAACCATTTACTGAAAATGAGTTTGGAAAGTAGTTAGCTGGGTTGGCTCAAGAAAGGAAACTCTAAGATGGTATCAGATCTTAATATTTATTCTTGCATCCTGCACGCACACACACAAACAGGCGAACACAAATCTACCATCAAACTCATTCAGCTGCACAAACATAAATTCATATGGTTAATACCACACTCGAGGCCTGGCATTTGTATCCTGACATGGGCTTTACAATGGTTACATCGAATGTCTAATTTTAACTTTATGCTGATCTCAACTCTAATCTTATTTCACATAATACAACATGCAGAGAGTCTGGGGAACTGTCATACAGACCTACACTGTAGAAAATCCTTTGTGTAAAATGTATGTTAATAGGCTTTTAACCTTGAAAAAAAATTATATAGATTCTTTTTATCTTGTTAAGTTCACATAGAGTAATGGTTTGATGATGGAAGTTAAAGATCTAGATCATTACCAACATGAAACTAGTAGTTCTTTGGCTGATGGCCCATCAGTTCAAAAAGGTTTGAGGATATCCTGCTGACAATCGCACAAACTAACTACCAAACAGGGGCAACATAACCCCTTGGCGAAGCTAAAATGTCCATACTCTGAAGGTGTAAATCTCAAACTGGTTCTCAAAAGAATAAAAGCACAGAAACACACACACACACACACACATACGACCAAGGTCCCCATGTCCGGTCTATTTATAGTTGAGTAAAATGACTGTTAAGTTGTCCAGAGGCAGCCAGGGGAAAGGTAAAGTTAATTGAATTTGTGAGAAGATATTTAGCACACATTTAGATGTTAGTTCAATCAGCCAACTGTAGAGTGAGTCAGCCCACGGCTACACATCCCTGTAGATTCGCTGGGTACACACATCACATAAGACACGCACATATACATTTGCACACACCGCTCTACACACGGGCATGTAAGCGCCCATTTACTCGACATTTAGACATCAGAACAATTAGAAAACTACAAAGGCAATGAGAGAATGGCCATCGGATGGGGGGAGATAGATATTTAATATACTAAATGTGCAACAAACTCAGCATATTACATACACCTATACTTTAACACATTTAAGTATATCACTGCGGCTCATGGTGGCACATTGGAATAAAGGCAAAAACAGCAAGTATGAACATACATGAGTATAAACTTTGACTTTCTCTTTCCTAATCTTCTTTCTTTCTCTACACACACACACTCTCAGATTGCAGTTGTGTTATTATTGGCTTAGGGTCCACTCCTCATTATCCCTCATTATGGTTTTAACTCAACATGTTTTACATTTGGGACCACAGTTCAACTATTTACATACTGCAGTGCTAGATTAAAGCTGCGTGTGTGAGTTTGTCTGTCAGTCAAGGAAATGGAAGCAGTGTCAAGCCAAGAACAACGTTCGAGATCTCTGATCCTTCTTATCTCTGAGTGTTAGAATGATTACAGTCACTCAGTTGTTTTTTTTTGTCCCTACCATGTGTCTGTGTGCCTATGTGCATGTGTGTGGAACATAGCTGCATAGCCTGAACTGTTTTGTTTTTTTCACAATGAGACTAAATCTGTCAGTCTAAAGATGAAAAGAAACAGGGTAAAAAAAAATAAATTTAGCAGTTTCCTCAATCTATAATAAAAAAAATTGTCACATTTTGGTATGACAAAGCAATGCAGGTAGTATACTGACAGACAACTGCAGGATGTTGCAACTTTTATTTTGTTGCTGTATTTACATTAGTTTTCGAACTTGTTACAGGCCATCCTATAAACATCTGTTCAGTATTTCTCCAGAGTCATCTAAGGCGTTTTAATATTACTGTGACCTGCCTGCAGGTCTGGAGCCAGATGTTGAAACACAAGTGCAGCTGATTTTAACAGCCTCTGGTCATTTGATATAGATGATAAATTAGTTGTAAAAAGTGCTGAGTCCAGAGTTGAGTGGAATTGATCAAGTGCCACACTTACAGTTTAGTTCTTATATCTGTCTATCTCTTCATCTCTCTGTGCTCTTCTCTTTCTCTCCTTTTTCCCTTGCTTCTCTTAACCTGTGTATTTCTTCCTGTCTGTACTGTTTGCTTCTCCCTTTCTCCTCTATCTGTTGCTGTATTTCTCTCTTTCGTCTTTGTCCATTTTTGAATTTCGCTGTCCTTGTCTTTGTCCCTCTCTCTCTTCTACCTCTCCCTCTTTCTCTTTGTCTCTCTCTAATATCCCTCTCTCTGTTGTTCTCTCTTTTCCCTCTCTCTCCAGGTGCTGAGGATAATGGTTGTCTTCCTGCGTCTGGTTGTCCTGACGTCTGCACGTGCTCAGACGGCGTGGTGCGATGCAGCAACAGAGGGCTGCACTCTCTGCCCAAGGGCATTCCCAAGGACACGACTGAGCTGTGAGTCACGCGTGCACGCACACATACACACACACATACACACACACATAGATGAGCTCAAATACAAGGATCTACTTGTTCAAATACACAGACACACAAAAAACAGATGAACGTAACAGCAGACATGTACATGCACACAAACAAAAATGGGCATTTTTGTCAATGCTTACTCTCTGAAAACATGCAAAGTCACAAACACACACACATAAACCCACACACAGTCACACATTGCTGCAGTGCAATATTGATGCAGCAGTTTACCCTCTGCTGCTTCAGGAACTAACAAAGCATTAAGTGGGTACACACACACACACACATAACTCCCTCTCTCTTGTTTTTCCTGTGTGACTTGATGCGTTTATGTCCAAGTGACTGCTGCAGGTACTTCTGCCTTTATGTGTTTGTTTGGACGTTTGTGTCACGAATCTATGAATCACCACAGATATTTATGTACAACACACAGTCAGATACCGTCTAACATGCTGTATTGCCAAACAGAGAGAGACAGAGAGGCTGCCAGAACAGTTACCGACAGCTGAGGGGGATACCAGAAAGTGTCCTTGAGTTACTTCCCTAAAAAATATTTTTTAAATTGCTTTCAAAAAAATATTAATTTTCCAATGTTGCAATGCCAAAGATACCTCTAAAGAGGCCAAGGTCCACTTTTCATGTTTAAAAGCTTTGCCAAAGCAGTGAAGGTTTTTCAGACTTTTGCCTAGCACAATAATGTGATGTCCTTTTTTAGATTGATAGATCAGAGAGACGCTGACAAAAAAACTAAATATGCTTGTATTTCTAATTACTTAACACAGTTATTATTAATAGTAATAATTCATTTGGCTTATGATTACCCTGTATAGTACAACTTGTGAACTGTTTTGTCTTCGTCATTAATTTCAAGCTAGTAGAAATCTTTGTGATGAAGTAAAAGGCCAATAAAGGAAATGTCTATAATGATAGTAATTGTTTCAATTGATGAGGGTTAAAACAAGTCTAAAACAATGTTAATCGAGATTAAGGAATTTAGAAAAAAGTAGGAACAAAATCTCTCGTAGGAAAGGTGAATTATTACTCACAAACACAGAAAACCCTCTAAGCTGTGAAATAGGCCTGCTCTGCAGGGTCAATAGCAGTGATTAGGTATTGATCAGGCTGAAGAAGACACTCCATCATACTGTCCACATGACCTACTTATGACCTGAGAGAGAGAGAGGAACAGAGACCAGCGGATCATAAAATGAGTGTGTGCTTGAGTGTATATATGTTTGTTGACTTGTTTCCCACATACTCAAAAAGAGCAGATAAGGAGAAGTAGATAAAAATTGTGTATTTTGTATGCTCCTCCTGCTTAGTGCTGCAGATTTATGCTCCAACACTTGTAATCTTGCCTAATCATGTCCCATCATGATTGGCTGTCTGGTCAATTCAGATAATCTTCCACAGTGAGCAGAAAACATACTGTAGTTGCTAGAATCGTACCTATGCATCAGTGTACTTGAGATGACATCAATGTGAAAAAGATTAAAAGAACATTTTACTTTATTTCTGCTAGAAATAGGTGAAACTGGTAAAAGCAAAATGAAATCTTTTAACAACGATTAGTTTCCCTCTTTGTTTAAAGGACTAGTTCTTCATTTTGGGATTAGTTCTGCACTTTTTTGCCAAGAGGTAGATGAGAAGAATGATACCACTCTCACGTCTGTGTGTTCAGCATGGAACTGCTCTCTGGAAAATCTGAGTACCTCCCAAAATGTGGAACTATTTAGTAAAAAATATTACCACTTTCTTTGTGAATGTAAATATGCAATGTAAAGGTAGATTTGAGATACTGCACCTCGTTCCTCGTCACACCAACAAGCCGAAACCCACGCCCTCCTCTCACCTCTTTTTCACTGTACTCCATATTCTGCTCTCTTTAGTGTGACAGAAGTTGCAAAACCAAAACTTTTATGAGCTATATTGCTATTTATTCACCCCTATAGACATATGTTTATGTAATGCATACTACATTAACTATGCGCCTTTCCTTTGCAGTTACCTGGAGGGTAATATGCTGACATCTGTGCCCAAGGAGCTGGCATCCCTGAAGCAGCTGTCACTGGTGTATGTACTACTCACATAACCTTGAGCAGAATACGCATGCCAAATTCTTGTGCAGACAGTTTAGAAACCTAATTATGCATGTATGCAGTATGCACTGTATGTGTGTCTTTGTCTGTGTGCATTTACTGTGTGTTTGTATCTACAAAGGGACCTGAGCAACAACAGCATCAGCACATTGGCCCCATACACCTTCAACAATATGACTCAACTAGCCACACTGTAAGTTACTATCGAAACGCACACACCTATTCATGCTTTCACACCCCTTTCATTTCTCGATGTCAAACATGAGTTGTGTGTCCATATGTCAAGTTAAAAACTTCTAGGTAGATCAGTGTTTTCCTCTCTTAACTTTGATTAATTCTCTGTCTCGGCCCTCTTCTTTCCTCTGTCTCTTAGATTTCTCTTTCACGCTTTTCCACTTCTGTCCTCCTTTCACCCAAAATATGTCTTCACTCATCTCCTCTCCTCTGTCTCATTTCAAGCTCTCCTTGTATCATATCTTTCGTCACACACATGTAGTATATTGTTTTCCTACCTACTTATTCCTTCCTAAAAGCTCTCAGGTTGTTTTTTTCACTACCTCACCACTCACTCAGTGAACTTGTTGAATTATAATTTCCTTCACCTTTGTAACCCTGTCTGTCGTTACTGCCATACTATCCAACATGCAAATTCCTTTCTCCTAAGTAGTTATTAGTTTGCGTCTTTCTTTCTGCTTTTAGCTTATCTAATGTATTACACGGATTTTACATCAACTTACTGTTTTTTTGTGTCCAGGGAGAGTCAACTCTGCATATTTGCTCTTTTCCAGCAACTCCTTGTTTCATATTTCATACAGTTGCACTGATTCACGCCTGGGAGCTTCCCAGTGCAACCACAGACTTCTACTGTTAGCCCTCAGATAGCATCACTGGAACACTTTCTGTGTTAAATGTCTTGTAAAGCGCACCTTGCCAAGAGCTGAAGAGGTAGAGGAGAATATTTCACCTTTCACTTTCCACATTGGATTTTCCAGTCTTTCGGATAATCTGTTGATGTATCGGCTGTAAGGCTTCTTTCTCTGTCTCTTATGCCAGTTGTTAACCTGAAGTTGGATGTCTGAAAGAGTTGGGGTTTTCCCTCTTTCCTCTGAGACACCTTAAGGCCTCTTGATAATCAGTAGTTATGATTATGTAGAGTGTCTTGAGCCAAACCTGCGGAGAACCAATGCTCTACACAGCAAAATCAAAAGTGTTAGATTTTCAGTGTTAGAGTTGAAAGTAAAAATATTGAGTAATTTCAACTCTTGTTAAAGTCTAATTCAACTACAAGATAGTTATTCCTCAGACAGTGTCAGTGTTGATTCAGAGAGTTAAATGACATACTCTGCTAACAGCTCTACAGAGTTGATTTCACTAGGTAGCCACTGTTATTGCCAGAGGTCCAACGTGTCTGTTTTTTCCAGCATGGACGCAGGAGACCAGCCAGCTATTGTCTTTATTTTTAACTGGACGTGACCAGACAACACTCCAATTGTGACCAGGAGCTTTGATGTGTGTACATCTAATCTTAAATTACCTACCCAGTACTATTTATTTTAGCTGATAGTTTATGCTAAATATCCCAGTTGCTCACGTAGCGTTAGCTAATCAAATCGCCATGTACTGCCCATACAGTCTATGGTACTGCCTAGTTAACTGAACCCTGTATCACATGTGTTGCTAAGTGAATTAATGGATCCAGTAACATTTTGCTCATGGGGAAAATAGCAGTTAGCAGCCCACAGGTCCCTTACGGCAAGGGAACAGTGAGGTAACACTTTTATTTTCAAGGCGAGGACACATTAACAGCATGTTTTGAGATTATTCATGGAAGTTCATGCACTTGGTCTGCACGGTAGTGCAGTGGTTAGCACTGTCGCCTCACAGCAAGAAGGTTCTGGATTTCTGGATGTGTTTTTAAAATACAGACCAACTCTGCAAAGAGTTAAATATTGAGTTCAATTTTACATCCTCTACAGTGTTAATATGGCAGTAACTATGTACAGTGTTAAAAAAAAAGAATATATGAATAGTGTTAACTTTTGACACTACATACTAGTGTTGTATGAATTGAGATACATATCAGGCAGAAACAGTCATTCTTTTACACCAGGATCATTATCAGGCTCCATGCTAAATTATGTTAAAAGAATGATAACACTCTGAAACTACCAGTTCCATCTCATTTGACCATGATCAGAATTTTGTCCCTATTTTTTTTTTTTTTTATCTCCTTCCCTTTCATTCATTTTTGGTTCATTAGCACTTTAAAAGAGGATTAACTGTGGTGTTGGAGTTTGACATTTTAAACACGTCTGATTTGCCTCTGGCAGTTTTTTTTTTTTTTTTTTTTTTTTACCTCTACCTAATTTTTTCTACTTTATTAAATGTGTGGCCCCCTTTTTAATTTCCTCTTGTTTAGCCTACAGTGGCTACAGGTTCTGTGTGCTGAGTTATTATAAAACCAAGTCTGCTGTGTCACCTCTCATGTCTTCCCTCTTCTTTGTCTCTTTATCCCCTCAGTCCCTCTACATTAATTTTTATGTATTCAGGGATGAATTCTAAAGGACAAGAGGAAAGAAACTGAAATGAATACATCCAAGAGAAATATCCTGAGTCAGAAACTATGTCTTGTGACCTTGTTAATGTCCTCTGTCTTCCAGCATCCTGAGTTATAACCAGATTCGCTGCATCCCGGTCCATGCCTTCGACGGGCTCAAGTCACTTCGCCTGCTGTGAGTAGCAAGCTTCATCAAGTGCCGCAGTGGATTCAATATTCAACATTCCCTTTTGCTAGTTATAGTACTGAGTTAAATCAAAGTTTAATCATTCCCCTGGTGTCAGACCAAGTGCCATGTTAAGACCCAGTCACAAAATGAGCCACAGCCACCCAATCATTTGTTGTTTCAGGGTACTAAAAGAGATAAAAGTGACAATCTCTCATCTCCTCTTTAACACTCCCTCTCCGTCTGCACGCTCTGGCCCCTCTCTCCCCTTGTGTCCCTTCTCTCTGTCTCTCCCTCTCTCTCCTCCATCCATCCTCTCCTCTTTTTCTCTCTCTCCGCCCAGTGTTGTGTTTGATGAATCGACCTTCAGCCTCTGTTTCTCTCAGTCATCCATCTGGTTGTCCACCCTCTGTCTCACAAACCCACACGCACGCACACACAAAACGCATGTGAATATTGCTGTCTGACCATCTTCTCACACGTACAAGCAGCTCAACACACACAAACATGAACATACACATACTGTGTATGCGATACAGTACATACATTTAATGGTGGTTTATCCTTGTCAATTTAACAGTGATAGCTTGCTACATTAGGTGAGTTTATGACTGAGATCATTTTTGGCTCGTACACTTAAAAGGTCAGTTCACCCATATTAAAAGAAAACCTGTTTTCCCACTTATATATGTTGGTACATTGCCCTGCAGATAGATACACAGATACACAAATCAGCAACATTGTGTCTTTTCAGACATGACATCTCTTCTATGCTTATGTTCTCACTTGCATATTGAAGAGGATAAGTAAGGTCTAAGTGATGTTTATATCAGAAAAAAAGACATGGCTTCTCATGCACTGCTAAGGTCAATGGTCTTGTAAATTATATTAATATCTCAAAATTAATAAAGTGATATATTGTTAAATGTCAAATTTTGTGGAAGTAACTTTCAACTAAGAACTCTACCATGACATAATGATTAGAAATATGATTCCTGCACTTTGTATTAATCTCTGTAGACATTTCTACCTGAACTTTAGCCACCTCAGTTTGTTCAGAAAGAAAAAGTCAGTGTTTCACCCTCAGAGAAGTCAGCTTTGTTTCTGGCCTTTTCTCTAAATATTGACTGTATCTCTTATGAGGCTTTCACCTTGCAGAAGTTTAGTGATCGCTTTTTTTTTTTTTTTATCCTTCCTTCCTTTCTTCCTTTCATTTTAGTTGATGTTGCCGTGGGGACTGTTCCTTCTCTGCCCCCGCATAGCAACTGGTTGCCAGGCAGCCATCACTGTCACTTCCTCATTACCCACAACCCCCTCTGGGCCAGCCTTGCGCGGGGGCTGTTAGACCACCATACATAGATGCACAAACACACACACAGATGCACACAAGCACGTAAAGACATTAAGCGCACACACACACAAGCACAAACTTGTGAGAAGAGACAAGACACATATACACAAATATGTGCACATGTGTACTTGCATGCACAGTTACGCACACTGGCACACGCTGACCTGAACATGCACACACTGAATTATGCGCACACACACACACACTTTTCCAATAGTGGTGGTTTGATAGCTGTCCCCTGCTACAGCCCTGCGCTCTAATGGAATGTGAACTTATATCCAGCAGGCAACACACTCAAATTGCGAGACACAAAGGACACACACACACTCTGCAGTCCTGGAGCCCTTGGAGACAAAAGTTTCAGACACACAAACACACACATCTACACGTAACACATGCACATAAACCCAAAGGCACAAAACTAAAATGCACATCGTCATGCCGATACACATCACAGCCTGCAGTTTGTCCCTGTGACACATAGGTTCTTTTTTTTTTAATATGTACGTGCACATGCACACACATAGACACACATAGACACACACAGACACACATGCCGCAGTCTGCAACATGAACATATGAGACAGTTTATATTCCATTCAGCGACCAGGACAAGCTTTATTGCCCAACAATGAAAATAAGCTTTCTGTTTATTTTGTGTTATTCTTTCATAAATATTTTATTTATTTTCCATTATAAAAGGGGATGATGGTGTGTCTGCAGCTGAGGAACCACAAATGATTTAAATAATTTAGCATGCAGCAAGTCAGGGTTAGACTGGTGTATTAGTTTGCTGGAAATCGAGTATTAGGCAGCTTGGCTGTCAGTTTCATTTAACTCTAATATGATGGATATGATACAGTAGGATTGTTTAGATATTCATTGTCATCTTTGTGCAGGCCTCAAATGCAGCTTCAAGGTTTTGATCTAAGTATAAACCAGTCAGTTAATACTAGCAGCTCTGTCAGGATAAGTACAGGAGTAGTAGAAGAAAAAGTGTCAGCATTATCCATAGTATGAGTGTAAGCATATGATGAAGTAGTGGTAATAAATAGTAGCACCCTGGCCTGAAGTCAAATCGCTGTTTCACAGTCTCCTGCTTGCAACAAAAACTGTGATGAAAAGAATACTTAATCAAATTAATTAATTACACAATGAAATTAACCATGGGTCAGAAAGCGACCTCTTGAATTTTTAACAAGGTCAGTGTTGTGTTTAATATGCATGTAAACTCTCTTTCCCTCTCTCTCCTCCAGGACTCTCCATGGTAATGACCTTTCAACTATCCCAGAAGGAGCTTTCAACCACCTCACCTCTTTGTCCCACCTGTAAGTACAGCCCCAGAGATCTGTTTGTGTGTATAAATATCTTGGATGCAGGTGTTGTGGGCCGTACTTTTAATTGCGTGTTTGTGTATGTCTAGGGCTCTTGGTGCCAACCCCTTGTACTGTAACTGTGACCTGCGCTGGCTCTCTCAGTGGGTCAAGGCTGGTTTTAAAGAGCCTGGTAAGAAAAAGTCAATGTCACTTAAATACCTGTAACCAAAATGTTGCATTTATGTTTATGTACATCTTGTTCAGTGAAGAGTATAAGAAGTTGTAAAGTAAGCTGTCACGCTGTGTTTTTGAACAGGTATTGCTCGTTGTACTGGACCTCCTGACATGGCTGACAGGTTACTGCTCACCACACCACTCAACAGATTTCAGTGTAAAGGTAAATAGTCTTCTTCTCTACTCTGTTCACTGCTTTACTTTTAATTCCTCACTACCACCTTGTCCAGTGTGTTCCATTATTTGTCTATGCATGCCAGTGTTGACCTGTTTTAGGCGGCATGGGAGCAAAATCATGTCAATCAATCATCAATTTTACTTACTTTCTTGAATATTCCTGTCCTCCTCCCTGTCAGAGAATTTATTTCCCCTCAACTAGCCTGGGTTTTTGGCTTTGGGCAGCCTTCTAGACAATCCGTTGGACTTTTATCCACTCTCAGGTCCAGTTTCAGTTTTCAGTTGGTTTTATATTTACATGATTATGTGCATTGCAGATCAGCAGCTTTGAAAACAACCCTGTGGCACATTCAAACACAAATAGATTATACGAACCACAAATTGTAAATTTACTGCTGGCCTTGAATTGAGTGTGAAAGTGTTTGTCTCTCTCTATGTGTGTTGGCTGTGTGGTAATCCTATCCAGGGTCTTCCCTACCTGTCACCCAATGCATGCTGGGATTGGATCCAGCAGCGTGGAACAAATGAAACATATGGTGTTTTTGTCAAGAGCTTCTGTGTGGCCTTTCCTCCTCTTGAGAGCACATTGATTAGATTGTCTCTTTTTAAACAGGTTAAGTTTATTGAAATGTAGATTGAACTCAGATACATTTTCAGGCATTGGCTCAGAGGCAGAAAACAGCTAAGATAAGGAGTAGAGGGTTTTAATGCTAATCATATTAGTTTGAATGAGCCACTTTGAATGTCTTTAAGGTGTCCGAAAATCAAGTGTTATGTATCATGCACTGCTTTTAAAATGTTGTGTGAGGTGGTTTGTGTTGCTGGATTGTTAGATGAGTAATGCATCACACTATTTTTGAAAAGATGGATTTTTTTATGCCCTCAGTTGTATTTCACTCATACAGTTCACTAACAGTCTACCTCTAACATTACCTGCCCTAGGGCTCCCCTGCTATCAGACCAGAGGGGAAAACACACTACAAAAAGCTACATCTTGAAAAGCATGGTTCTGCATGTAAAATGAAACTGTAACACACAGACATAGTTTGCTTTGCGTGTTTGGAATTGTTTAATTGTTGGAGTAAGTTCTCTATAAAGTGTACTGTGACTCAGGTGCTGAGATCAAACTCTTATCAAGATACCTCACATCACTACCTCCTCTTCTTGCTTCTACATGCCCTGGCCTCTGAAACAAATCACATTTATTGCTCTCCTAAGCTCTTACTTTTCTTATCCTGTGAGGCCTTTTCTCAGCAGACCATCCATTAAATGAAGTCTGTGGGAGTGCCTTTTAGCACAACATGAGTAAATATGTATGTCTCTTCTGCTGACACTCCCTTGCTCCCTTTCTGTCTTCTTATCTTTATCCCCTCATTTCCCCCATATTCTCCTCCTACTCTCATCTGCTCCTGTTTTTTGTTATCTTTTTCAGGTCCAGTAGATATCAGCCTAATGTCAAAGTGCGCCCCCTGCCTGGCAGCACCGTGCCAAAACAACGGTACCTGTCTGTCTGAAACCACTGGATCCTACCACTGCACCTGTCCATATGGATTCAAGGTGAGGTACTAGATAACAGCAGAGGGAGATACTTTGAAACATAAGGGGGAAACCTGCGTTAACATACTGGGCTTAACAAACATTTTTTTTAGTAACAGTAGAGGCCACCTTCTTAATCTTAAAGCATTACAATTTCCAGAATATAAAGATATCGCAGTGAAATCACAAGTGTAGCAATCAATGTTTCTTTAGATTTATGAAAACACATTTTAATGCATTACCCGTTGTTAGCGAATGGGTACTTCAGCATGTCATTTTGATTAAACTCTACATGTGCTCTCTGTTATGGTCCCATGCACATTTTTATTAGCTTTTTTACTTATTTATTGCTGTGGTAAATCTCGGTTGTTATGTGAATCAGCTCTGCCATCCTCTTTGCTGTTTGTCAGAATCATTTTCAAAGTCATTTTAGTCCTTGAACCCTGACGATGTTACTGTCTTCTATTCCCCAGTATCAGCTACCTACACTGTCTGTTAACCAGTCATTACTCAGGGGTTCATCAGTATTTTAAAGCTTCTGAATTATGGAATCTAACATCCACGGTGGCAGCAAAAATGTAACTTTTGCTCAAATTGGCTGTGTGTGTGAAAAGTATCCTTGATGGATAGCCATGCTGCATAAGCCTCTGGCATTAGCAGTATTATCAGGCTTAGTTTTGGCCTTGCATGCATAATGTACCTGTATCTGTTCATCAATAGAGAAATGATGACTACAGCTGGCTGCACTCAAAGTATTGACTGATCAAAAGACAAAGGGCGTAATAATTGTCAAGACCCCTGCCTTAAGAAAGACGTGCAAATCTACTACTGAGAGCACAGACAGCATCAGAGGAGTGTGTGTGGAATATATGTGAGTGTGTACACACATGTATGTGTGTGTGCACGTTGGATTACACACCAGTTTGTTTGTATGTGTATCTAGAGATCAGTGGGTTCATGCCTCTGAGGGAGTTTTTATGTGTGTGTGTGTACCTGCTTGTGTTTGTGTGTGTACAAGCACTTTAAAGATACACTCGTGATCTAATGTGCACACACACCTCATAACCTTTGGGCTTTTACAGGAAGACAAAGCCTTAGTCTTGCTTTTAATTAAAACATCACTTGCCAAGGTCACAGACTGGGAAACAGAGACTGTTGGTGTGTGTGTGTGTGTCTGCATGTGCTTGTGCTTGTGCATGTACATATCTGAGTGTCTGTTTTTCTTTCTGTGTCGGCCTCCACTGGGACAACATTAATTAAAATGTGTTAGAGAAATCAAAGAAGGAGCAGCAGAGGACAAAAGACGGAGACAGAGAAGGAGAAAGAGAGAAAGAAGACAGAAATTTCAGAAGGAAACTCGAACTGCAGGAGACAAAGCGAGAGAGGTGGATGTATAAGAAAAAATAAAGAAATATAGTAGGAAAGGTGCTGTGAGAGAAGCAGAAAAACATCTAATAGAAAGGAATGGTGAGAAAGAGGGACAGGCTTAATGAAACGTGAACAAAACATAAACAACAGCCAGAGTAAAAAAAAAAAAAAAAAACGAAAAAGAAAAAAAGAAAAGAGAGAAGGAAATAATGAAGATGGATGGAGAGGGAAAACAAGAATAAACGTCCTCATCGCGGCTTTGATCAGAGGAAGTGGGTGTGTTCGGCGGCCAAAGGTTTGGTGGTTTGAAATTAAAACTACAGCCGCAGGGTCCAATGTGGAGAGGGGAGTGTGTGTGTATGTGTAGGACTCTGATACATGATACAGTTCCAATTGAAAGCTGTTTATTCAGAAAACAGGTGTGTGGTTACAAGGGCAATGAATCAAAGAAGTTGGCTGGCATGCATTCATGTGTGTTTGTATACTGTGTGTGTACATTTGTGCATACATGCATGTGTAATTGTTGGTAGTTGTCAGTGTGTGTATTTGTAAAAGAGAGAGAAAAAAACAATAATGTTTTGGAAGTTTTAGATTAACCAACCAGAATAGAGTTATTCAACCCCCAGTTTCTCTGCGGGCTATTTTCTTCCACCACAACTAAATATTAAAAAATCTGTGCGTGTAAAACTGAAAATTGGTGGTTAATTACAAGAGCAAAAATAGATGATGTGTCGTCAGTGTCTCAAGTTAAAGTAGGGGAGAAAAAGGATTTTTTTTTTAAAATCATTAAAACCTACAGACAACATTTTATGTCTCCATGTCCTGATCAGTTTTTGTGATATAAAAATAATCTTTTCATAACAATGTGTTGTGAACAACAAAATTTGATCAGTGTGTTTAAAACAGTCTGATTGTTCAACTGTTATTTGGAAATATGGAATTCTGTGTGACTCTTTCAATAAAAGGTAATGCACTGAGGTCTATAAGATCAGCTGGAAGCACAGCTTTCCACCCCAAAATACACTGTCAACTGTGTTCACTTGTTGCGCTGGGTGAGGACTTTTACCCCTGCACCACCTGGGCACCCATCCGTAAGGCCTAGTTCAGGGTGTTGACCATCCATTAAACAGGCCTTGTAGTGTGACATAATTAAAAGAATCATGTTGCGACATCTGGGATGTGTGAAATGTTTCTTCATGTTGACCAATAGGATGACAAAGCACTGTCTGGTGTAAATATGGCATTGGGGTCATATCACTACAATCTGACATGATGACCATCGTGAAAGAAAAAAAAAAGTTGTGTAGTCTGATCCCAACTCAAGGCTTTTTCCTTTTCTATCATTGGCAAGTAGCTTACTACCTCCACTGCTTGTTGTATGTCAATGTAAAAGATTATTAATACCACTAAGGGAGAGGAGAATGTAGTGTTGAGCCATGGGGGAATCATCTCACTTGTAACTGTAGAGTCAGAGTTTGTACAAAGGTGTTAGTAGAGAAGTGCTTTGACCGCATCCTTGGACCATGACTGTCTTTGTTTGAGTAGTGAAATTATTTCTAGAAGGAAATATTCAATTATTAACCTCTTTGTCTTGTCTTGTCCTCTCCTCTCCTCCAGGGTCAAAACTGTGAAATACCCATCAATGCCTGTATTAGTTTCCCCTGCTCTAATGGAGGAACCTGCCACATACAGTCTGGTCATGAAGACCACTTCAGGTACAACAATAATTGTTAATAACTAATATGTCATATAAAATGGTGCATTTCTAAGGATTGAATTAGTATGTGTAAGTGCTTATGTTAGCAACTATGTGCCATTGTGAAAACAGCAATACAACCATTATTAATCCATACATATTGTATGTAGATGAATGAGAAGAATAAAATAAGAAAGAGTCATTTCAGTCCTTTGGGAATCCATTTGGGCTGTGGGTCAAATCTTATTGCCCTTTCTACCCTGCCGTCCTCTCTATTAGTGGAGACGTTTTAAAAAAACGTACCCTGTTTTCTCATCTAAAGGGAAAATTAACTTTACTCTGCCCCCAGAAATATAGACAGCGTGATTAGAGTGGACAGTCTTGCTTCACTGGACAATGCATTACCCGAGATAACAACTTACTTTGACCTTATGATGTGTTTTCCTTCTTGTGTGTGTTGTAGCGGGGGGTGGGAGGTTAGACAGGAAGAGAGCAGACATTTCAAAGGAGGAAGCCCCATGCGGGTTGCTCATTAAATCCTTGCGCCCTCCCTGACCTCTTCAGCTGTTCAAAGTGAAGTTTTAAACTTCTGTCATTGTTCACATCAGTGTTTCTCCACTGGTTCTGTATAAAACTGTCAACACACTGTTTCCGTAATCTACATATGTTTTTGTTTTTATTGTCATCACATAAAACAGATTTAACTACTGTACTTTCCCTCCAGAACTGTTCAGAAGTCTCTCTGCTTTGTGTTGAAGTCCAGTGCCACACTTTTCTAAAAATTTAAGCCGAAATCCATGATCCATAATGTACATGATCTCTTAATTCATCTCTATTTATCCAAGGAAAATGTACAGAACATGATTGCTCTTTTCCAGGAACTTCCTGCTTCACATTCATACAGTTTCACACATTCACATCTGGGAGCTGCCCAACACAATCACAGTGTTTGACTCCTGGCTGCAGAGCAGCTCCACTGGAGACGCTGGGGGTCAAGAGCCTCTCAGTGGCAGTTGTTGAGGGAGTGAAGAACAGAGTATCACTTATTTGCTTTCTTGCCCATCCATTCACAGCCAATCCAGAATCTCAAACTTGTTTCTCACATCTCAAGGCTACTGCTACATTTTTTGCACAAGCTGACAGGTTGAAATACTGTAGATGTTTCATAGAATTGCGAAAAAAAAAAAAAAAAAGAACAAGAAAAAAAAAACATCAAATGTTCTTGGCCATGACCCTAAAATATTAAACACCATATTCCCCTGTTCTCTATCATCTCATGACTAATCTCTTTTGGAGCAAGAAACTAAAACAAGAGCATCCAAGTTAATTTGGATATATGTGCCAACAGACAAAATATAACTCTGGTAGTAGGCCACAGACCAAAATGGTCACCAATTGTTTAGAAATAAGATAAATTAAAAACAGATTGCATATAGTATGACAATTTAATTTGGTGCACTTTTAACAGAACAGCCATTTTACCCATTAAATTGAACCAAACCACATTAAATACTTGATATTTTACACCCATTAAAACTTTTTGAAGGTCAAAGGAGGCAGCCTAGTTATGTTGCTTATATTTAAAAGATTACATTAAAATTCAATCTGCATGCTTTAGAAGTGCTCATGCTAGTACATACAGTATATTTTCGTGTGCACAGTCATCCTTGATTGTGTCTGCTAGTGTCATCTGCGTCTCTCCAAAAAGTCACTTTTTGTCCCAGGCTCATGACAAACAGCCACTTTGATTGAAACAATTCTCATAAATATCTTAACCAGATTTGTCTCCTCCTCCAGCCCCTTAACAAGGCCTTTGCCCTTTGAAAAGCTTTGATATGCATCTGGCCTTTAACATTGTATGTGGTAATGCTATTAAGGGTCTCTTTACCCTTTACAGATCTTCTCTTAATGTTAATACCAACACAGGTAGATTCCTGTGCCCTCTGAGAGAGATACAGAAAGAGAGGGAGAAAGACAGAAAGCGTGGGAGACCAGACCCCTTTGACATTTTAACATGTTATATAATCAGTTGGGGATATTCAATAAGTCCAATTAGCCTTGGTTCTTAGCAGGAACCCATTTGTCAAACTATGTAGTTTAAATGTCAAAACTGGGATTTGATTGGTGGAACAGTGTCCTCTGACCCTGTCAGTGCTGGCAGTGCTATTCTCATTTGTATTTCTTTGTCTTATGTTTCTCATGGAAACATTTAATGTCTTTTTTTTCTTTTCTCCTTTCTTTCTGACTCATGCACTTTCCTTTACTATTCCTCTTCCTCCCTCTTTCTCTCTGTCATCTCTTTGTTCACTCCTTTCCAGTAGCAGCAGATGTTGTAGAAGAATGAATATTAGTTAATGTAATAACCTCTAAATTCAACAAACTGGCCCTTCAGTGGAACGTCCAACCACACCCAAAGTCAGTGTTTCATTTGGGCAGAAAGGGTAGATGTATGATGTCCCGGTCAGGGGGGATGGTACACACTTCTCCTTGGCAGTGAAGCGATTGGCACACTGAGATGAAACAGACATAGATTGTTATAACTCTGTTTTAGTAAAGATTGATTGTAATGTGCATTTTATCTGCATTTTTTGATCTTTTGATGACAATAATGTGAGAGGGTCACTCGTTGTGCGAACTGCTGAACATATATTGTTGATATTCTCATCAACCCCAAACTATGTAAAACCATGTATTGTCATTTCTAGTACAAGCCTGTCATGTAAATAAAGTTGTGGGTTTATTTGGTGGAGATAAACTAAAACAGAACTAAAAGGAGACTGAATATTGGACTCAGACTACACCCCAATGGGATGTTTGTGTTGTTTTGTGTCTGTTGGATATCTAAGTAGCCTACATGTAGATTAGCCATAACAACTTAACTGTCTCACTGCATCTCAGGTGCTTAGTTTGCTTTTGCATGCAGCCTTCAGATTTAGCCTTTCCGTATTGGTAGACAGACAGGGTGGGGGTAACTAATGACTATTATATGCATATGGTGTGGGAAGAGAGAGTGAGTGAGATAAAGTGTGAGAAAAGTCTGTGTGGCACCAAAGTTAGATTAGAAAGAAGAGAGTGAGAGTGAAACAAAGGAATGAAAAAAGAACATAACAGTGGAATAAGTTTCACAGGTGCGATGGAGTGGGAAGGACAGAATGTAGTACAAATAAGTCTGAGTATGTCTCTTTGTGTGTGGGTTGATAATTGTCACTCACTTGTGCTGAAACAACTTTTTCCTTGCCTAACATATGAGGATGACCTTGCTGTAAAAATCCTTTTCATTCGGTAAAAGTGGATTCGATAAACGTGGGAGACAGAAACAGAGAGTTATGAGAGACGGGAGCTACTGAATGCAGCTGTGGTCAGATTTATCACACTTTCTATGTGTGTTTGTGATCTATTATAAGGAGTTAACCCGGCTGAGATATGAAGGGTGGGGAAGAAGGGAGGGAGATCAAGAGCTGGTGAGGGGGTAGATGAATGGACGGGATGAAGAGGAGGAGGCTTTGATAATTTCTTTACAGTACTCCAGGTGGGCGATGTCCAACAGCAGTGGCAGTTTATCTCAGCACTTTTTTTTGGAGATCTGGGTGGGTTTTACATAAAGTTTTTGTTGTGCCTTATTAAACAGTAGAAGCATGGAGGAACTGTGACTTCTGATGTTCATTAAAGAAACATCCCCTAACAAGAAAGACAGAGATGACATGAATCAAAGGGCTGTGTTTGAAAGGACTCTCAAAATTTTAGTGCAGGAAGAAGAGAGTCAGGGAGGGCTGGTGTGTGGTGCTAATAGTTTAAACTTTGCCATGTTAAAATTTCATTTCTGCTATAAAATGAGATATGAAATGGTGTCTCTTGTTGGACCACTAAATATAGATATTCTGTGGCTCCAGTAGTGTGTAAGAAAAAGTAAGAAGAATAAAGATTAAATTGTTATTCTCTAAAGCCCTTATAGTAGAATTTAAGGGGAAGCGAAGTTGAGCAGTTGTTTGATCTGGCTGATGGATTTTATTTCAAGTTGTGCAGCAGGAGTGTGTGTTGGCCCAGTCACCATCTAATGATGCACATTCTGTGTCTCTCTCTGTGTGTGTGTGTGTGTGTGTGTGTGTGTGTGTGTGTGTGTGAGTGCAGCTGCGTGTGTCCGCCCGGTTACGAAGGCCAACGCTGTGAGATAAACCCAGACGACTGTGAAGACAACGACTGTGAGAACAACTCTACCTGCATCGATGGAATCAACAACTACACTTGCATCTGTCCACCAAACTACACAGGTACACACACACACACACACACAAACTTACACGCACCATCTATTTCTACACTCAGATATTCCTGAAACCCTCGGTCGTTGCCCCTGAGAGGCTGGGGAGGGTCAACAAGTCTCTCCACTGCTGCACACACATACACACACATAAAAAATCATATTTTCCACTTTACTCGATGGTAAGTTAGTAATGGACAGCCTCTCTGCAGTGACCTGAAACTGCTCCTACAGGAGGTTGAAAGAGCAATCACGACAGAGAGGGAGAGAGAGAGGGAGAATGACAGTAAAATGGCAAAGAGGGACTGTGTACTAGAGGGGAAGGGAAAAATAAACAAAGCAAGGAAAAGGGTAAAGAAGGGGCCAATAAAGGGCAGAAGCAGTGAGAGGGAGAGAGAGAAAGAGAGAGAGACTGAGACCTTACTTGGTGGAGTCCAGCAAGTTGAAGCTAAACTGCTGACTGGGAAGTTAAATTTTTTTATCTGTGACACTGTCCTCTAAGACACACACACACACACACACACACACACACAGCTGGTCCCGTTTGACACTGGATCTCGGTCAATATACACACACACTCACCCGCACACGCACCATGTCATTATCGTTGTTGGCATAAAGAAGCCTTGCACACTGCCAGCCACCTTACCACATACAGCTGTTGCACACACACGCACACACACACACACACACACACACACACACACACACACACAGCTGGTTCCTTTGGCTCTGAACCTCCACTCAGCTCAGTGAACCGCGGTATAATCATCAGGTGTCACATTAAGAGGACAGTCCTTCGCTAGTCACTCTGCTTTCTCCAAACTCAGCAGCCAGGATTGTCACGTCATATTTGCACCAGAGGGGAAAAATCAAGATTTAAGGTCACAAGACCTTTTAAACAGCTGATATAAGGTTTCTACAACTGAGGAGTTTCATTCCAAAATAGGAAAGCCATAGTTTAAAAAAAAAAAAAAAAGGTCACGTGCTCAACAAATTAAATGTCAATCTCTGTTTAAGATTATGCAATACAACATCTTGTGTGCAATTTCACTTTTACAGCTTGAAGGTGGCAAAGGGTCAGGAGTTCACAAGAACATTAAGATTCATCCTCTGGAAACCATATATATATGCAAAATACATGTCAAGAAAATTTAATCTTTAGTGTTTGAAATGCATTGCCATGGCATAAAGTATGCGTGATGGAGGCATTTTGACTAGAAGACGGTGCTACATAAAACATTATGGAGTGAGTAAACTCACCAGGAATCATCGTCTTGAGACCAAACTCGCCCATATTAAATTTTTTGCAGCAGTTTTATTCAGATATCTTGCTCTGGATTGTCCAGATGAATCATCTGCCCACTGTGGAGCAAATAGAATATGATTCCTATAGAATATGATTTCATTTTCCAGTGATTGAGGCACACTTGCCAATAAACATGGGATCATCTGTATTATTTAGATACCAAGCTATGAGGGTCAATGTTTGTGTCTTTAATTATATGTTAAATTTGACATTTTGAGTGAAACTCTTCCCCACTCTGTTGATGGGCTCATAAAATTGTGAAAACTTACAGTAAATGTGTTCTGGCTCACACTTGAACATTATTTAATCAAACTAAAAAGACTGTCTGGCTCTTTTGGCCTCTGAGCAACAGTTAACACTGGCAATATTTTCCTAGTAATCTCTTGTGTTACTTTACGGTGTAAGTCAGATAGAGGGCAATGATCCTCCATCACAAACTGAGCTACAGTAAAACTTTCAAAGTGTCATACAGTGGGGAAGAATTTAAAGGCCAGTGGGAAAATCAGGCCCAGAATGTTTATCTTCCTCAGTAATCATCCCAACCATGGTCTCATTTGTGTATGGTAATCATACTAAGGTATCACAGGTAATTTCACCCTGACAAATTAATGTTGGCATCTTTAACTAAGTGTCAAATATGTGAAACACTGTAGCCTGCCCAGAAGGCACTGTGTACAGTGAAGATTTGATTACTTAAATTTACTTTCATGTCACGCAGTTGTTTTGTACATTTGGTGCAGCTCAAAGGATTTCAGATGCCATTTCCAGCAGATGCAGGAGTATACTGTTGCTCAGAACAACATGCGTCTTAGAGTGACTTGATATGACGGTGGTGGAGACAGACAGGGTGGGAGTGAGGCAGCAGGATTAGATTAAAGCAGGCAGAGAACGATGGAAATGTGTTTGACCTTTCTCAATCTCCTTGAACATATGACCAACTTCAGCCAGTGCTTTTACACACACTGTTAACCCTTCTCAACCTTTGAGCATAAAAGTGTGTGTGTGTGTGTGTGTGTGTGTGTGTGTGCGTGCATGTACATCTTTAGACTGCAGTCACCACTGTTACACAGCCTATTAACCCGCTCCTCAATCAGCTCTGAGAAAAAGCTGATAATGCCTTTCCCTGTGTGTGTGTGTGTGTGTGTGTGTGTGTGTGTGTGTGTGTATGTGTGTATGTGTGTGTGAGTGTGCACACATGTGGACTTCCACTATACATTATCTGAGGCCTTGAAAAAGACAGACACAAATATAAATTATCTTTTTCCACCCTTATTTTCTTTTTTCTCTTTCTTTTTTTTACAACCATTTGAAACTGACAGAGTATATGTGAAAAGGTTTGACATTTTTTCTCAGAAGTTTTTTTTCTGTACTATTACTCTAAAAAGAATTATCTTCAAATCTTACACACCAGTGGAAAGCAGTTTTCAGCTGTGCTGTCTCAACTTCACCTGGTTGGTGACAAGATGCTACAATTTGGATTAAACATAAGCCCAGACACACACCTGTTGATGTATGTGTTTTACGATGATTCTTCTTTTAATCACTAAAGAAATACATTTCTCTCACTCTGTCACCAGGTGACCTCTGCGAGGAGGTGGTTGACCCTTGTCTCCATGGTTTCGACCCCTGTCAGCATGACTCAAAATGTCTCCGTGTTGGCCGCAGTTACAGGTGAGTGACAGCTTCGCAGGTGGTCGGCATTTAAAAGTGTCAGGGGTCACACCATTGAAAGTGACAACAAAGTGAAAGGAGCAGTCAGGTCAAAAAGTTAAATCAAGAGGTATCTGAGTGATCATTGTTGAACATTTCTGTCCTCAGACAAATACACATCAAGACAGACACACATAAACACATCACTGAGGAAGAGTTCATAAGAAACATTGAACACTCAAAAGTAATATGCTTTAACATGTACCATATTGACTGTAAACTTTATATTTCATAAACTTTCTATCTCAATATTTTGTATTTCACATTCAAATTGAGCTTGGGTGTCCTGCTCAAGAGCACTTCAACAGCTGCAAGAGCTCCAGATGGGATCTAGAAAAGGACTGAAGCCTGTCACCTCTTTGTACAGCAAAACATCTGTAATCATGAGGCAAAACCTGTTGCTGACACACACACAGTCACCCCATCCATATTTCCATGTCACTCTAGGTGCGAGTGTTTACCAGGCTATGTGGGCCAACACTGTGAGCAGGACTATAATGACTGTCTGGAGAATAAGTGTCAACACGGAGCGGAGTGTGTCGACGCTGTCAACGGCTATACCTGTGTCTGTAAAGAGGGTTTCAGGTGAGAGTCATGGAAACAAATCACAGCAAATCACTTGAACAGACACAAACACACTTATGGTACGGACACACTGCAGGGCCAGACTGGGAGGAGATGCAGATGGTGCTTCATAATCAGACACTTGACTGTCTGGACCTAGTGAGTGCATGTGTGTGTTTGTGTGTGTGTGTGTGTGTGTGTGTGTGTGTGTGTGTGTGTGTGTGTGTGTGTGTGTGTGTGCAGCAGATGAAGCTCCATGTGGTTAATTATAGCGGAGACTGCTGGCAAGAGAGAAACAAATTCATCACAAGGGACAGAGGGAGAGAGAGACAAAGGGAGGAAGTCATAGGTATGCAGGAAACTAAAAAGGAGACAGAAACATGAAGAAAGATACTGCATGGGTAAAAAGAGGAAAATTCAAAGAAAGGTTCAGGGTTTCAAAGATACAAAAAGATCCAGCAAAAAACAAGTAGATATACAGAATCTATTTGCCATGTCATGCTGATAAAACTTGTCTGTTTCCCCCAGGAATATTACCTCTCTAGCTTCAACCGTGCAATCTCCAAATGTACCACAATGAAGCAAAATGCAAAACAAGTACTAAACAACTTTTATCAGAAGACACTGACACAAAAGAATCACCCCATTAAAGCTCTATCAATAAGTTATCTTCTGTTTAATCTACTCCTCCCTCAGTGGGCTATTCTGCGAGAACCCTCCGCCAATGATCCTGCTGCAGACCAGCCCCTGCGACCAATCAGATTGCCAGAACAGCGCCCACTGCCTGGTGGTTGCTGGGGAGCCCGTCTGCCGCTGCATGCCCGGTTTCTACGGCAACAAATGTGACAAGATGGCCACCGTTCACTTCCTGGGTCGCGATGGGTATGTGGAGCTGCCTGGCACGAAGCTTCGCCCCACTGCTCATATTTCATTACAGGTATGTTCGACCTTTGGGGTCTGATCACAAAGTTATAGTTTTAACTTCTAGAAATCCAATAGTCAATTGATAGGTACATTAACCATTATATATAGATCACCTTAAAGTCCTGCTTACCTGAAGAATAAAAAGCATCACCCTGTCTAGTGTGTTTGGAAGTTTGAAAGTACAAAGCCATATTCTGCTGCACTAAATGGAAAACATTTTGGGGTTGCTTGAAATAGAGCTGTGAGTCGCTGAAATCAAGCCTGTAGAGTTGCACGACTTAGTGCCGACGAAGCAAAGCAAACATCTGCTACACCCTCTGTTTCCATGTTACACTGAGCACTCGTGCCTGTTCATACACACACTCATTCACACAGACTATATATTTTGGGCACCTGAGAGTCATGTCCTAATAGAGACATATTTTTCTCCCTTTTGGAAATGAGAATGTAAGTGGGTGAAAGAGAAACAAGAAACGGAGGGCAGTCTAATTGATATTTACCACCTGTTTGGATCCGTGTGAGCGTGTGTGAATGTGTCTGTCCATGCGTGTGTTTCTGCGTTCTTGCCAGGAGCTTTCAATGTCAGTGCCAAGGCTGTTAAGACTCTACCAAGAGGCCCTGACTCAGAGGCAAGAGAGAGAAAATGAAAAAAGAATGAAAGGGCCACAGCACTTCATAAATCGCTGTATGTTTTTTGTCTTTGCCTTTAACACTTTTTCTCTCTTTTCTTTAAGTCTGCATCCCACTTCTCTCTTCACCCATGATTCTATATCTCTTTCTCCCTCTCTCGCTCTCTTTTGTTCTCTACGTCTCTCCCTCCCTCTCTCCTCTTGGTCTGCCTCGCTCTCTTCTTTTCTCCAGCAGCTTGTTAGCAGGTGTTGACTTGGCTATGCTCCATTGAAGCCAGAGTGTTAAGTGCTTGGCCCCTTGGCCCCATTTCCACTTGCTAGTTAGTTAGCGCTTAGCAGAGCACACATGCAAGTGTGACATGTCAAGTGTGTCTGTGTGGGTGGCAGGCGCAAATGACCTTGTTTTGGGACGCGTGTGGCAGAATTTACATTTTCTCCTCATTTTCTTATACTGTAGCTCTTTAGCGGTTTGATGGTGCGACATGCCATCTCAACTCAAGTCTATTTTTCATTTCTCTTTGATTTAAAGCCACATCAACACTCATTGCCAGCTATGTAGGTCAGAGAAATGTGAGGGCAAAGGATCTGTGTGGATTACCACAATGCTAAGGCAGCCAACGGTAAAGAGGTGGAACAGAGAAGTAGTCAAAATGTCACTAAGTTTTAAAGCTTCTAAAAACAAGCTGGTTGTTGTTATATGTTGTAATGGTAAAAAAAAAAGCAAAGGAAGGTGTTGAACTTTGTGGTTTTCAGTAGCATAAAAGCAGCTGGGATTATTAAAAAAGCTCAAATCAGTGCTTGAAATTAGCATTTGTGACGGTATTCTCTTATGTTCTTGTTTATTTTGAGGTCTGTCTGTATCTGTATGTGAAACCATAACTGTCTGCCACATGAATAAATGATGAGACAATTAAAATAACAAGTTTACATAAACTGTGTCCATTACCGGTCCTCATTGTGTTTGTCTAATCTTGCAACTGATATGATATATTTTTGTCTGCTGTACTGTCACAGTAACCTTGTCAGTTTCCTTGGCGAATGATATTAATTATCCATGAATGCCATCTTAATGTATTTTTGTCTTTATTTCTTGTCCAACTTCTCTGTGTCTCCAGGTAGCTACAGATAAAGACAACGGTATTTTGTTGTATAAGGAGGACCATGACCCCCTGGCACTGGAACTTTACCAAGGACACATACGACTCATCTACGACATTGCCAACTACCCACCAACCACTGTGTATAGGTAGGCCACACACACAGAAAATTATTCTCTCATTTTAGTTGAGTCTACATTGATGGTTGGGTTTAAACATGTTCTCGGTACTGTAATGGTTAAACAACCCACACATTTGCTCTTAACTCACTTATGTACATTCATTAATTTATTCTGACTTCTAAGTTCTTTTATTATATATGCATTGAATGGTACGTAGGTTCAAGGTCATTTTATGTGTGCTTGAAAAATCAAAAAGCACATACACACACACACACACACATAGAAAAGTATGCAGAAAACACTAAAGAATTCACTGAATGTTCAGGTTCAATGTGGGCTAAAGATTACAAAAGACCCAAACATTCATTCACACACAGGTATATATCTTAAATTACTTATTTGTATCATTGAATGACGCTACAAGATTTAAGTGTTACAGAGGCTCAAGGTTGTGCAAGGGTATTTAAGAATACAAAAAGCATACATACATATATTACACACGTACAAACAAATAAAGGCTCAAAGAATCCCAGATTTCTGTATACAGTAGTTTAAGGACTTTTCAGGAGGTGCTGATTTGGCCATGTGTACACAAATCTGCCAGCATTTTCTTTCTCACACACACTCCAACACACACACACAGTTTCAGATCCATATCTCAGCACTTCCCTCTATAAACAAACATGAACTCAGAAAAATTCCTTTACAGTCCAGACTAGACAGTCATGTCCCTGACAGAAACCCAACAAAAGTCTCACTAGGTAAAACCCCAAGCAGTGGAAACAAAAGCCCTCATTCAGTGGGTTGGTCACTGTAAGACCTCGGATATTAAATAATAAACTACATTCACAGGTTCATAGGAATGGATATTCCATTGTAAGCTACGGAGACAGGAATGATAATCAATTCATGATAAGTTTTCACTCGTCACTTATAGGATAAACCATTTAGGGTTTTTATTCAGCACACAGTATGCATACATATTACTACATGTTGCTTTACAAACAAACCAAAAAGACACAAAGAACACAAACGTACAATATAATGATGATACAGTTCACTGATTTAATTGTCATTATCAAAGACACAGCAAAAACTTTTCCTGGAATTGTTTTTAGTTTTCAAATATTAAGGTCATTGCATCTTCTTAAAACAAGGATAAGTAGAATTTAAAGAAACACAAGTCATACTGTAAATCATATCCCAGCATGGTCAAATATGCATCCAATATAATCCCTCTATCTGTATCTGTTGTTGGTGGGAGGGCTTTTTAACCGATTCCACTGGATTTAATAATTCAAGAAAATTCTAACACACTATACAAATCTGTATCAACAGTGTCGTTTCTGGTAACATTTGGTTATAATAAAACAGTTAAAAATAGTTCAGTTGAGTCATTGAAAATACTACAGATTCACAACATTTTGGATAGTAAGTAGTTTAGGTAAATAATGGGTTTTTGCCTACACATAAAAATCTTAATGTAATACCTTATTGACTCTCTCTGTCTTGACCATTTTCATGGAGCATGCAAAACTGACTGAAGGGTGAATGGAAAGAGGTCGAGAGGAGAAAGTAAGGTGAGCAAAAGAGTGAAAAGAGAGACTAAAGAAGGATTGCCCGACTTTACGTTAAAGTAGACAGTGAGAGAGAGAGGGCCCTTGTCCATCTTTGTCTGGTGGTGATTGGTCCTATTGATTCAGTCTGCTCATCTGTCTACACTGTCTGTAGCAGAGAGAAAGAGATGTGAGAGAGATATATGATACAAGATTCAATACTATATTGTCTTGAGGGATATTCAGTCTGTGAGGGATATTCAGCAGTGCAGTCCATTCAAAAAAATGTGTAACATGTAAGGCCTTCATTAATCCACAGCAGTGATCCATTTCCTCATTTATTTGTATAAATACCCATAACCAGAAATTCTGTTGAGAAGATGACTGGCCACCTGCCTCTAGACCTCATTGGTGCAGTGTGGAAGGAAGCATAATACTAAGTCAAAAAAAGAGAGGCAGGGAGAGGGTAATGCTCTGCCAGTCCAAATACAGCTAAAGTTTCCAGAGTTTCTTGCAGTGGCAGATAATGGAAGGTGTTTAAGATGGAAAAATCACTTCCAACATGTAGTCCAGCATGGAAAGAACAAAAAAAACCCTTCAACCTGAAAAAGCAGAAATATTAATTGCAACAGGAAACAGTCAAGTTTTGGGGACATTTGGTGCCAGTGTTGAGAAACACTAGCACTGACAATACCATGGTGTGAGACAGAGGCTACCAATCATCTTGACCAAGGACTCATTTTTATGGTAATTATACCAAGGTAATTTTACAATACTATATAAATATTGACAATGTTTTTTTCACCACTTTTGAATGATCACAGCAGTCAGCATAATAATGCTAGCTGCAAATGAAGCAACTGAGGAGACAGATGTTAGTGTAATTGAATGAATTAAGGGAGAGAGGAAGGCTGGGGAGAAAGTGAGAGGAGAGAGGATGGAGAGAGGGAGAGAGAGCAGAAGGAGAAATGACAGAGGGAGTCTATTGCTTTCTCATTCATGCTCCTTTCTTCTTTCTGTATATTTCAGTCAGTGATTTTCTTAGCATGTGATGTCTGGCTTTGTGGTTTTGGCTCTTCTGTGACAAGGTCACAGACAAAGAGGGAGGTGCTGGTAGCCTTACTTCATCTGATGATAATATGCAGTCTGCTCATAACAAATTTGACTTTGGGATTAGGATGTTACCTCATATTACAAATCCTACAAGTAGCTGTGGAAGAAGAAAATTGAAGCCACACTCAAGTACATCAAGGGCGAGACTGTCTCTGCAACCGATATTTCAGTTATGATTCATTTAAACCCTCATGTTTTTTTATGTTTAGTTTCAGGTTGTCACACCCACAGTTAAATGGACATACTGGGCATATGTAGTGTTTTATTTATTTTTTTGTCATAATTAGACAAATGTACATGTTTGTGCTGATTTAATAATGAAAATATAAGTTTAAACAGACTTTTAAACTTTATAATTGATGTATGTCTATCAAATTTACATCACTTTTGATACTCAGGGGACAGAATTTCAAGTTTGCATGCTGCTTACAGTTGAATGCAAACTGTTAATGGCCCAATATACTCAGTGGACACCCATATGGTTCTGTTTATACTGCATTTGTCTTGGCATGTTTGTTGATGCACATGGTCCACACATACAGTGCGCTTGGTCAGCAGTTTTGGGCTGCAAGAAAACTGCGATCAGTGTGTACCATGTGGATACAAGAAGTATAATTTGGGCTGCTAGCATTTTAACATGATGAACGTATTCAGCAGTATGTCAGAGTTGCCTATGATTGCTAGACTGTGTTCCACACCTACTATAGCATAGTCAGATTTAAAAGCTGTGTTGAGTGCATCTACTTCCATATGTAGAGGTTATTTAGTGTAGTGTAGCCTTGTGTTGGTGCATATGAACTCTGTTTGCTGGCTCCGTTGACCTCCGATAAGCTGATGCATATAAACAGCCTAATTATAATAACAATGCGATGATGCCATGCTGAACCCTGCAGGTGAATTTCTTTCCCTTACCCCTTCTCCAGGGAGGCTACAGCTCTGGGTCAGCTGTAGAGCTGCAGACCTGGAGCTGATAGAGACTATGACCTGCTTAAGGAGACTTCAGCAGGGCAGATGTATGCCAAGAGATCATCTGGGAAGAAAGACAGTTTTATTGGTACATAAAAACAACTTTGCCACCCTGTCGAGTCTGCCTAGTTCGCTGTAGATATTTGTAGTCTGTGCGCTTTCCATTTCTGTGGTGAGATTCTGTTTCTTCTCACAAATGAGGTTGGTTTGTAATCTGGGCGGGTAGATGTGTAGAAACCACTTATCCCAAATATGACCTTAACCAGAGTATTGCTAGTGTTCACAATACATGACACATGGTGAAAGGCAAAAAGAGGACAAGAGGAAGAAATGGTTAGAGAGGAAGGAAGGATGGAATGAAAGAATGGAAAGGATGGGGTGAATCTAATTAGACCCTGGCACTGATGGGGAGGGGTGGAGACTGGGTTGAAAAGGTTGAAGAGGAGTGAGAATAAGACAGGCAAAGGAACGTATGGATGCACAGAAAGACAGTGGGATCATTTGAGAGACTGACATAAATAGATAGAAAGACGGATGGATGGACTGAGGCTGGACAGACGACATGAATGAAGTAGCATACAACACGATAAAGAGATAACTGGGTAGAATAGGTTGCCCGCCAGAGGAGAAAACGAAAGGGGTAAAACAGATGGATAGAAGCAGCTGAAATGAAAAGACCATGAGACATGGTTGAATGGCAGAATGGATGAGAGAGGAGTGAGGGATAACAGAGGGATGGAGTGAAAGAGGGGGAAGAGCAGAGGGGAAAAGTAAACCACAGAGTGAGTCAGGGAATTATCCTTGTCTGATCTTGTTAACTTGACACGGGCCACGCCTGGGAGGCCGACGGACAGACAGACAGAGTGCAAGAAATATTGAGAGAAGCAGAGAAAGAAAGTGTAAAAGACAGATGAGAGAGACACAGAAAGTGCACAGTAGCCTGCAAAGGAAAGTTTGCATGAGATATAATCAGCGTTACACTGGAAGACACAAATAGAGACACAGGAGCAAAAGTGGGGACATAAGACAGTCCACAAGTATGAGTGACAATGAAAAATGAACAATCGAACGCGAGAGAAAGAAACAGAGAACCATAGAATCAAATCACATCTGAGCACAATGCTAAGCACTAAGTAAACACTCTTTCTATGTTATGTTTAGCATTAGCAGTCTGGAAGAAGAAAGGGCCCAGCTCCAAATCTGGGAGTCATTTTACCACAAGCTTCTATGTATTCCTTTGTATGTGCCATCTTTTGATTGCATGAGTCTGAGCATTGCAAATGGCCTATCTTATCTGCCCTAATTTGGAAATACATTGTAAACTGACTCAAACCGCATGGCTAGGCAGGCACAGCAGAATGTCCTACCACCATTAAACTGATACTGTCCAGAATGGCGTAACTATTTAACCACCACAATCTGAGCACAGCAATTCTGGCAGATCCTAAACATGGCACTGTCCATACAGTTACTGTGGTTGTACAACTGAGGGCCAGGGGACGGGTGCCAGTCCCTGGGATGTTTCTGAGCAATCCCTGGTTTGGTTATCTTATGTTAGAAACCAGGAAGGGCATTGCCAGTTTTTCACAATGAGCTGAAATGTAGCAATCATAGCCAGACCTTTGCACACTAAAGTAAAGCTAATACGGGCTAATACAGATTTGATTGTGTGTGACACTGCGATTGTTGGATACCTGTATCTAAGAGATTCAGGTAAGCTGCTCTTTGAAGTCTTATTAACAAACAAAGTTATTATTACATGCAGTGCAACTCACCAAAATGCATTGCTTTCATAGGAGAAAATTCTTTATTAAAGCATGTACTAGCTCGCAGTCTTCTTCTTTACTGCCCTGCATTGCTGGTGAATTGTTGCATTTCTTAGCACATTCCTTCCACCTGGAGATCTCTGGAATAGTGTGAAACCACTAGCAGGAATCTGTCCTGCATCACCCATGTATGAGGACTCCACAGGTTACCTGTAAGTTGGTACTATAAAGAAGAGCGGTGGAGCAGGCATGGAGTCATGGGCATGCACCTATAGACACAGGTGCATCTGTCCAGATGACATTTGGACAGGAGGTACAACCCGTTATGAAACTGAGAAGTTGGGTTAGAAAATAGACCAAAGAAAAGACAAAGATACAAAAAATGAGGAAGGATCTCAGCAGGTTGGACAGAAGGATGCAGGGGTAGAGAGCACAGGGAATGATAATGAAAATGAAAAACATACATTAGATTTGTAGATAGAAAGAAGAGGAGGGAGGCAGAGTGACAATACAAGTCCTTCACTGTGCCCTTATTAGCAACAGATGAAAGGTTATGCATGCCCAGTGTTAAATGAGCATGTGTGTGTGTGTGTGTACATGCCTCCGTGCATGTGTGTGTGTGTGTGTGTATTGGGAGGAGGGGGTCCAGAATGGGTTGGTAGTTTGTTGTGTATTAATGTCCTGCCCTTTACTAAATGCCACACTAATCTCCCATCGGGTCAAAGGGAGCACATCTACTGTTATTCATCAGCGAGTGACAGAGGGATGGATGCAGGGATGATGGGTACATGAAAGGATAAAAGGATGATAAAGAAAGGCGGAGGCAGCGGAAGCAATGGGTGGATGGATGGATAAGTGGACAGAGAGGAGACAGAGAAAAGACAGAAGTAGTTTGAGGAGAGATGATGATGGATGGTTGGACAGAGAATGATGGAAAAGGATGCAGAGGGGGTTGTTGGACAGAATGGAGAGAGGATGAGATGACTTAAGAACAGAGAAATTACAGGAGAACAGACAGGTGCTACATTGTACCTGCCAAAGCAAAGTGACCCCCTTTGTGTTCCATCATATTTATCATTATATGAATGTATGCACCAATGAAGCAATGAAACATAACAGACACTTTGCTGAATGAATATGAAATGATCAGTATTGTATTTTTGTCTGTGCCAGTTGTGCAAATTAGGGAAGAAATGAGAAAGTAAATTAGAAAAAGTATTTCACCAGACAGACTTTACTATCACATCTATGAAAGCCAGAACAGCAACTGTTCCAATCGATTAAGTTTAATGCCAAAAGTCTGAATTCTCAGCTGCTGTGCTTCTGTTGAACTGGCAGTGTTTGTTGGTGGGAAGCTGGTGAGGGATCATGTCCTGAAAATGACTTCCAGGCTAACCAAGATATAATCCTTGTTGGCTGAGATGCCTGCGTTGTGAGGGTTGAGATCTGAGTAATAGTGTCAACCTCCACGTGAGCTCCACCCTCCTGACCAAAATGCATTTGCACAGGTATTCATTTTATTGTATCCTCCCACATATACATTGTATTACAAGGGGGGATTACAAGTGTCACAGTCCATACACACAAGAAATTGACCCAGTTGTATTTTCCCATCTAAAATAAGTGTAAGTCATGTAAAACTTTGCGGCTATGATATCTATATTTATTTGTACTTTGACTGTCACAATTATACCAAGTTTACATCCAGTTTCTGTTTGGATACAAGTCTTACAAGTGATTTTGTGCCCAGAACTAGATGAGTAAAGTGACTGACTGAATGTTTGACCTGAATTTGGCTCTTAAAAACCGCAGGGCCGTGGTTAAAACAGACAGACAATCCTTGAACATTATAGGTTTAAAACGCTCAGAGGCAATTCAAACATTCTAATACTGAAACCTTATAGGCCTGAAACAATGAGCACTTATTCCTGAAGCCGTACATCAAAACCCTTTGAGTCCACTCCTGAAAAGTACAAATTTCATTTGAACTGGCCGGGCAGGTTTAATGAAAGCTTAAGAAAGAAGGAAAGAAAACAGTGAAGGAGCTCTGCCGTTCAGCAGCTGCCATCTCAGCAATGACTAATTGAGGTTACCACGGCAATATGGGACTGGGATGCCTGTCTGCTGAACATCATCTTAATCAGATTGGGCTGCTAAACACACACACACACACACACACACGCACACACAAGCACACATGGAATCATACACACACACACACACACAGCCTCCGAAACACGTAAATATATACAAAACTCATTCAAGAATACAGACACAAATGGACACGCACACATATGCTGTATAAAAACTGCTCATGCATGTGCATGCATACACAAAGACAAGCCCACATTTGCATGAACACATAGTAGTATGCATTAAAAAAATATTCACAAAACATTCACAAACACACAAAGTTAGACACAGTCAGATTCATTCACGCATGCACATACACACACATGCCACAAATGTGGTTTAGAAACATTGTAAGTAAATGATAGCAGTGCCTAATTAGATTTAACAGTGTAAGTGGATCCGCACAGTTGTTTCTAATCCAAATATTTTTTTCAGTTTGAGATAAAGTCAACGACCTGTAATTACTTCTGGGTTTGCATTTGATTCATTTATATGAAATAAAGCCAGTTTTGGGGTTTAGGACGTTCTTTTTCAGTAAAGTTTATTTGTGTGCGTATGTGCTCATTCAGGGTGTATTTGATTCTGGACTGACAGAAAATTGACGTCCCTTGTGGGTTTGGGCGAACACACTGAGTGAGAGAGAGAGGCAGCTGAAATCTGCTACGGCTGTGTGTTTGTTTTTATTGAATTCCATAATGGGCTGTTTTTTTACTAATAAGCTGGGCCAACACGGCCAACTTCAAAGAACACACTTATGTATGTACACACACACACACATACCCACACACATACACACACACACACACACACACACGCACACATATACTTTATTTGTTCATCAAAAAAATGGAAATGCTTCATGCAGAGCATTAACAAATCTTAAATTCTCACAGGTGCTAATGAAGAACTTATGTATTGCTATGACTGTAGTTATATATTTTTGATTTCACTCACAAACGCGCAAACATACACATGTGTCAGTCAGGTTCTGGAAAACATCCACTTGTCAAAACACTGATGAAGTCTGATACCAGCAGACATCAAACACATACCCACTCACGCACTCACCCGCCTGCAGGGCTGGCAGCTGCATGGACCTGGAAACACTGACCATTAGTCATCTACTGCCACCTGGTGGAGCATTGGTCTCGCAGCAGGTTCAGCGTTCAGAGAGAGACAGAGAGAGAGAGTGTGTGTGTGTGTGTGTGTGTGTGTGCATGCAATGTGTCAAAATGAGTGTGTGAAGTTCAAACCTGTGCAAAAAATCAATTTGAGAATGTCTTCAGCTGTGTGAGCTGCTTGTTTGATTTAACTTTCCAGACACTTGAACAAATTTAAAAGGGGATGAAGAGCTTCTTGGATGAAAGTGGAGACGCTTTAGAAGAGGAAAAGGAGTAGAAATGACTGTTGAATGGTGTTATGGAGGGAAAGGAGGGCAGAGCAGAGCAAAAAGAGAAGACGAGGGGAAATCGGATAGGGGAAAGAAGATAAGCAGTAGGAGGTGGAGTAAGAAGGGAAGGAAGAGAAGGATAGGAGATGAATAAGAAACAGAAAAATGAACGCAAGAGGGGGAATACAAAGTAAAGATAGGAGAGGAGGGTGGTGAGGTAGAGAGCTAATCTTTCAGGCTAGCAGACCATCATTTTGCTTGGTTGCAGCAGGCCTGTTTTAGGCCATTATTAAATTACATGGCTCCTAATGGAAACCATGTATGTGTCTGTGTTGGGTCTACAGTGAAGTAGCAGCTCTTATTTTAGAAACCACCAGCTAAATCCTGAACTATGATGTCCAGAAGAACATTGTGGGGGTTTTTTGTTAGTTTTTTTCTCTTGTTGATGCATAAATGACTTTGTTAAAAAAAAAAGTATAATTTTTTTTCTAGTTCAAGTGCGAATTAGACAATACAAAATAAATACAATAATTAATTATAACATCTTGAGTCTTTGTAATACCTATTACTGTGTTCTTGTGTATGGTGCAAACCCCAGATAAGGTCCTCCTAATATAAAACCTTGATAGTTCATATGCAAGGTTATTGTTCTATTGTGCTATCTCAATCATAATCTTTTGTTCCATCACTTCAGTTGTGATTGTTTCCTTTTCATTCCTTCCTTTTGTATGGTCAGCATTTTCTATGAAAGTCACACTGGCCCACCTCCAGAACTCACAATCCCTGCTCCATCGGCTGTTAATGCAACATCACTGTAATTTGAACACTCTATAAACAGCTGTCAATCAAAGCTGACTTAAGGCTCCTTAGCTAGTTAGCCAATGAGCGGCTGCAGACAAAGGGATGTATTGTTTTGATGTTAAGTTGTGGGAGTCTGGAGCAGACCACCAACGGAAAGAGTGGCTTCACTTGTTCTTTTGTGTTTTTGATGTTCTGCTTGTTTTCTTCTGGTTCGGGGAAGGAAGAACTTGGGTGAACGGAGGCACAGTCAACTTTACCACCCCACCATCTACCTCTCTTTCCTACTCTGTCTCTCACTCTCGCTCTCTCTCTGCCTCTTTTGGCTGTGCCAAACCACTGTCTCTATAGCTGTCTGTCTCCCCTCCAGCAAAAACCACTTAGTGGGAAATCTCAGACACACACTCTTATGTGCAAAGACACACACTTTGTTCCCAGGGTCAGACATGGTGCAAAAGGTCATGGTCCTGGTTCATTGCAGGCTCCTCTTCAGTGGAAACAATTATTTCCTCCAAAAAATATCAGAGCTCTATAACAAAGCTTCTTATTGTAACACCAGGGTCTAAACTGACTGAGTCTGACCATTAAATTGTAACAATTTAGTCTCACCTCAAGGCACAAGCCCATCAGAATAAGCAAACCCGTGTGCTGCGTGGGGATCCACCCTGGGCCTCAACCCCTATGTTAGGAAACCATGGCCTAGATCAAGGGCATATTTAAATCTCTTCCAAAAGAACACTGTATTGAGGATGTAATCAGTCTGTTTTATGTCTGAGAATAACATTTCAGAACAGATTTCCCTAATTTCTCTTTCATTTAGTTTGGTCGATTTGCAAACACAACAAAACAAAGGGGAAAAAAAAGTTTGACTTGAAAATGTTTGGAGTCTGTTTAGCGTCTGGCATTTTCAATTTGCTCTATCATGTTTTTTCCTCACTAATTCTCCTGTCTGGTGTAGAATTCAACAGTAATTTATCATAATAGGAACCATACTGAAAATCTCAGCTTCCTTTTTTCTGTGTGTGTATGTTTGTAACAGCGTGGAGTCGGTGAATGATGGGCTTTTCCACACAGTCGAGCTGTTGATTCAGAACCGTTCGCTGAGCCTGGTGGTGGATAACGGAGCCCCCAAGAGCCTGGGCAAGCTAGCACGCCAGCCGTCAGTCGACCACAACACTCAGCTTTATATAGGAGGTATGTGCACACACACAGACACACGCACATACATGAATATACACGTTTGTAGACATGTACTGAACATACACACTTTTTGCCTTACTTTTGCCTGGCCTTCGCTGCCTTTTTGTGGTTGTGATCACATGTTTGCCATGCATAGCTACATACAAATATTTTTTTTAAACTTTCCTTCCATAAAACAGCAAGACACTCCTCTGAGAACAGTATTCTCATCTCTTTTTTTAACTCTAACTTTATCTTTATTCTCATTCTTCTTTTTCCACATCTTCCTGTCTTATTCTGCATTTCCCAGGTGTACCATCCCAGGTGGTGGCCTCAGGTCTACGTCCAGGCCCCGAACGTTCTCCACAAGCTTTTAATGGCTGCATCCACAATGTCCGAATCAACGGGGAGCCTCAAGATCTGAGTTTCAGGCCCACGGGAGGAGGACAACCACAAGGAGTCGAGGGAAAGGTAATCACGTGGGAGAAGATTTTTTTTTGTTGTTGTTGGTAAATGGGGGATTGTTTATGTACTGTAGTACCTACATGTAGTATCCTATAGTAGAAACCCTTGAGGTGTAAGTGTGCCCCTGTTAGCAAAGCTTTCAAAATATTAGAAACACTTGATTTTGTAAGAGAGAACAGACGTTCAAGTGACGAAGTCAAGTAGGAAAAATACTGTGCTACTTTTTGGGTTCAGAGCAAGGATCTTTAAAGCTACAGTATGTAATTTTTTTCTAATGTTTTTTTAGTTGAAAATATGCTCCAAACCCATCTCAGTGTGGAGAGGTACTGTCATAGCTTCTGTGACCCAGACCCATTCAACAGCCTGACAGCACTGCAGAGATATTCCCTTCTAAAGTTTCTGAACAAGCCTCACCCATCTAACCAATCAGAAAAAGCCATAGGTGGGAGCTCACAGCTGTCAGTTGGTGTCAGGAAGTTTGAACTCATGCTGGTAGCAGCTGTAGAAAAGAACAGATGTCATGTCATTTTGGAGTTATATTTACTGTGGACATCTGGTGCTGATGAAGGCATCCACTGACCGTATTTTCTCCCTTTCTTGCTGTGTCACCAGGGTGATGGTATTCTTCCAGGGTGTCATACCTGTAGTGTGTGTGCACAGGGTGCATGCAGGGAGGGTGGAGAGACGGGAGTAACGTGTGACTGTCCTCCAGGACGTAGCGGGGCTCTGTGTGACCAGACGACAACACCAAACCCCTGTCAGAACAGCAGGTGGGCAGACACACCGGAGACTAAGCAGAAATTACTGGATGTACAAGTTCATTTACAAAGACATACATATACATATGTAGTTAAGCTGCCCTCATCAAGTCAATGAGAGTCTTTGAATGGCTCTGCTGATTGATAAAAAATCTTGCTTTTCTCAACTTAAGTAATTTTTTTAGGAAAATGCCAAATATTTGATGGTTCAAGCCTCCCTAAGCATCATTGACATGTTTATCCCATAAATATTCTTTAAGATTAGAAGGATCTGATTGGTTGCACTCAAATAAATCTCATAAATAGGGAAATTTTATCAGCTGTCATAGCCCTATTGCCAAAACAACCTGATTATCTCCTAGTTCCCCTGGTTGAGCTTTCTTGGACACTCAGCTGTACAGGAGATTAATTGAAACTTGTTCATGGTGCTTCTCATGACATGTATACTAACATCTTTCCTCTGTCCTTCCTCCTCTTTGTCCTCCAGATGTGTCCATGGTCTCTGTGTACCGAAGGGTCAGACCTACAGTTGTCAGTGTAGCGAGGGCTACCAGGGTCAGTATTGTGATCGACGTCAGGAGCCTCCAGCCTGCAGGGGGCAGCGCTGTGGACACGGGGAGTGTCGCGTGTTAGAGGGAGGAGAACCGGTCTGCCACTGTCAGCCTGGGTACACCGGACCTACCTGTGACACAGGTAAGATGGAGGCAATATAAAAAGAAAAGATGGAAATCAGGAGAGATTTACTGTAGGTCAGGTTATGACATACTGGTGAACAACTAATTTGTGTCTCTCCTTCTCCACCAATGTCCAGAGCTGACATGTCAAGGAGAGATGGTGAGGGAGCAGTTGAAGCGCCACCAGCCCATGAGAACATGCACATCCACTAGCAAGATTCCCCGCATGGATTGTCCCCGATCCTGCCAGGCCGCAGCACCCCCTGGTGTTTGCTGCGGTGTCACCAAGAACAGAAGGAGGAAGGTGGTTTTCCGCTGCACTGATGGCAGCTCGTACTCCGAGGAGATGGAAACTGCTCTGGAATGCGGCTGCTCCAAGTGCCCGTTGTAACAGCAGTGCAGTTTGTTCGTTTTGTTTTGCAACACCCACCGCTGCCATTTTGTGAATTCTACATGTCAACGAGGCTGTCGCTCTGAGATTTTTCCACATTGATGTGCACCATCATTATGTGATTTTTTTCCTCCACATTCAGTTTGACCGCTGCCAATTTGCTGCCAAGAGAAACCACAAACAAAAACAAAAATGGGACATGTGTGCGTGTTTTTGACAGAGAGAAAATATATTGTAAGATATAAGTGAGAAAAAACATAGAACTTATTTTTATTATGGATTTTTTTTTCTAAAAGATGATGAAAGGACTGATGAGTTGTTTTTTAATATGTTGATTATATAATGTGTTACATAGTATAAAAAAGTTATTTTGTACCTTGTAAGAAGAAAAAGTACACCACAAAATAGATTAACATTCCTTAAAAGTATATGAATTTATATGTATGTATAAATCTATATAAATATATACCCTAACCCAATGAATTTTATATTTTCTAAGTGTATTTGCATGATGTTAATGTGAGTGCTGATGTGTGGGAGGCTTTGGACACTGGGAGAAGAGGGCTGAAGAGAAGAGCTCCGTTGATTCCACAATAAGGAAAAGGTGGCAGTCTTTTGTTGCCCTGTCTCTTGGAGGCTAAAAGGGAACTGTATGTGCCTAGCTAACCTGCTTCACTATATAAAGGACATCATCCTCACATGTGAGTTTTTCGAGAAAACATAAAAGACTCTTTCCACAGAGATGATTTAACAGTTTGTTCTAATGTTGTGTTATTCTGTAGTTTGCTGTTGCACACCAGACTTGGAGCCACATGAGGTTTGACATGAAAATCTGAAAGACATTTGCTATTCATTTGGAGTTCGACATAAATCAGGATTTCCCATTCAGATCAGCAATAGTGAAACACGGCATCATGCTGAGTCTGTACCCATTGACTGCTGAGATTTAAAACAGATACCAAGGCAATCCCTGATGAGTCATGAGAGCTCATAGCACAGGTTCAGCTGAAACCAGGAAGCATTTTTTAATCAAACCACCCATTCAGATGTCTTTTGTCAAGAGTAACTTAATAACAGGCTGAAAAGCAGTGTTTTTGCTGCATACTCTGATTCAACATTCAGTGCTGGCTCTGGTTGCGTGTGGTCAGTGTGTTCTGTTGCACCTGTAACTACCCCCGACAGTGATGTCACAGTGTACTGACATGCTAAACCACTGGAGTAAACACAGCAAAGACAACATTTTCAGCTGGTTTAAGTTGCTCTTTAAATGGCTGCTCAACATGGGGTGGTTTTCTGATTGGTCGGGGAAGCTGTTTTGAATTGAATTAAGCCATTACACCAAAGTCAGCCCTGTTTGCCTTAACAGATAAGTAAATGATTGACAGACGTTGTTGAAGTGCCTATGTGTACTTATTCTGGAATTCAAAAATGTTGCAATGCTGCATTATTGTCAACACAATCAAAATTCTATAGTGGCCTTCTTTAAATGATCCCATTCACCTGATCAGGTTGTCTGGACAGACCCTATGAAATGTATAGAAATCCCAAAGCAAACAAAGTCAATGGGCCAAAAATAAGAGAAGCCTTTATCATGCCACAGTCCTTTTGTTATGAATCATAGAAAGCGTATCCTCACAGCCTCATGTTGAATGTGAAATTGAACCCATTTTTTTTTCCCCTCACAGTTTTGATATGTGATGCATTCATTGTGTTATATAACATTACATGATGCAGGTTTTATTATTTGGTGAACCATGATTTGCTTTAAAATGGAAAAATTAACATTTCCATGGAGCATGTACTTCAAAATGTTAGAGAATCTTTTTTGATTATATGTTTATGGTTTAGATTTGGACAGTGTGGAGTGGAGGTTTAAAAAAATGTCTTTCAGTTATTGACCTAAAGACAGAGTGCTCCAGTCTGCACAGCAAACCTCCACATCGACAACTCAGTTGCCTGCAATATCAAAGCTTCTTTAACTTTGTCACATGAAAGTATCAGATTTGGACCAAGGTACCACTCAACAGCTGAAAGAAGTTCAACATCAGTATGGTTTTTAACCGCCCATAAGTGACTAACACAATTACATAGCAAAATACTATAATGTAACTACTACTGTACTGTTTACTTTATACATTGTTGCTTTGTTTACAACAGGTGCAAAGTATTGTCACACTTTTACAGTTAATTTACAGCTCTGCTATTCTGGGTTTGAAACATATCAGTATTATCCTTGTTTGTCAATGTAACGGTTTTCCACACCTTCTGTTCCTTCTGTCTGATCCTTCTCACCTCTGCTCTTCATACCTTCTCTTCCCCTGCTTTTCTCCCCGTCTGCCATGATGTCTTTACTTAATTTCACGTCTCCCCCCTCTTTTTTCTGATTCTTTGCTTTCATTCCTGCTTTCACAACAATTTGACCTTTTAAATTGTTGTGAAATCCCCTTATCCCCTCTTTTCCTCATCCTAAATGTTTACTTCTTCATTGTGAACAGAATAAAACACCTCAGTTATCAGTTATTGACAGTAAATAACTGTAAAGTCAGTCATTTCCATTTGCCAAGTCCTAGGTTTGAAATACAAACATGAATATGCGAGTGATAATTGATACTTATGTTGAATGTTAAAATTAAACTACCATTGAAACTACACACATCTTCTATGTCTGAGTTATTGAGAAATTCATCTTTAACTGCAAAATCATTTGTGCAGTGTGGATTGAGAACCAGTTTGTTTTAGTCCCATATACAGCTCTGGTATATTTATTATTTTTTGTCACAGCAAGTAGCAAAACTAGTCTTTGCCCAAACATATTCTTGAAACAGCTAATACTTAGCAACTGGGTTGAGATCATTTGAACCCGCTGAAATTGTCTATACAGTGTTTTACAAATCTGTATTGATCCTTTTAATTTCCCTTGGACTTGCTCTCAGCAACAAGAACGATTAGAGCAATGACTACATCTCCTTTTTATTAATAATGATGCTAATTTATAAGATTACAGGTAATACACTTCAGTGAGCAGTGGTCGAAGGTGACAAAGTGCATTAACTAAAGTATTGTAGTTACTTGTACTCACCTCTTCCACCTCTGTGAGTACAAGGCTTATCCGAAATTAAAAATTTGAAGCCCCTTTTGACCCCCCCACCCCCCCCCATACACACACACACACACACACACACACACACACACACACAAGATTTAAGGCGAGCCGTTGTACGGTCCGCGTGGTCAAACGTCACACTGCAGCGTCACAGGAAGGAGCCAGGTGAAGTCGGCGTCCTTTAATTAGAGCAGGTGAAGTTAATTGTCAATCAGTAAGATGTGCTCAGTCGTAAGTGCGAACTTGTGAAGCGACCTCTCGCTGGAATATAATCTCGGAGTTAAATTGTAAAACCTGTCTCTTACTCGGGCCTCACAGCAAACGAGTTCAGCTTTGACAACCGAGAGATAGCTTGTTTACCAGTGTTGCCAGTGATATTAGCCCCATGTTTTATGTAAGGCTAGTTAGCAGCGATGGAGTTGTGCAACAATGTGGATGCCATCTGCCGTTAAACCCGAAAGGAGAAGGAGAAGAAGAAGCAGCGGTGGAGTTGTCTCAACAAACAAACAAAATGACCGTCACAGCGGCAGTTTTGTCCTTCTTCAGGCGGAGAAGGGCTTCAACGTCAAGTGTCGTGAGTAACATACTCTCTGTCCATCTCTCTGTCTATCTCTCTGCCAGTTGTTCTTCAGTGATGTTAATTATTTGTCGCGGCTGACTGTGTGTGTTGAACTCCTTGCTGTGTGTTGCTGCTGAGGAGGTCATAGTGTATCTTGTTTGCCCGTACATTGAAGCTGTTCAGGTCTTTGAATGTTTTGTGACTTACCAATTTCTTTGCATTGGTTGTTCACCCTCCTGTCGACTGGGTGATTTGTGAATGCACAGTAGGCCTGCTGCTGGTTACTTTTGAGGATTTCTTCGCTCTCGTTTGTGTTTTTAAGCTGTGCTGTAAGTAATGAGCTTAAGTGAGTATACTGCACTGTAGGCTGCGTATCTTTTGTATGCATAGAGATAAGAGTGTATAAGTCTGTGATATTCGATTCATGCTTTGATGATTTTTGATGTAAACACAACTTTTTGAATCTGTGAATGATCTTGGTCAGTGGTAAAGCTTTGAAACGTGTGTGTGTTCTATATAATACTTTAATCTGCCTAACATACATGTGTCCTATAACCTATGTACGTCTATAAAGAGCTCTCAATGCTGCCAGGCTCAGTGTAGTGCCTGTAATTAAGTGAAAACCTCATGGCTGACCAGAAGATGGCAGCAAAGTACAGACAGATGACTACTGCATACACAGACTTAACAGAAATTATTTACAAGTAATTTTGTTAAGGCTTTATTCACAAACATATTTCAGTATAGACAACTGTCAGTGTGTACATGACTGTGTAGTTTCCATGTGTTTGTTGTTTGATGCAATGTCTACAGATGTGCGCATGCACCATGACTGATGATGGTATTTCTCTGTTGATATATTCTTGTGATTACATCTGTCACTTTCCTAAGATTATATTTTATTTTATCTGCTTTTGCATTTTAGGTCAAGAATTTCTTTTTCTGATCCTGTAAAGTGTAATGAACATTAATGTACAAGTGGGCTGAGACCAACTTTTATGTACAGAGGTGGCATTTTGCAGAAAGTATGTGGAAAACTTATATGGCTGAACTTTTTGACTTTCCCCCTCCATTGTTGTGTGCATGACTGTGACAATATTGTTGCTCCTGCACAGGAGGTCATAGTGTATCATGTTTGCCCAGACACTGAAGCTGTTGTGTTGTTATGTGCTGTTCAGAGCCTACAGGGCTTTGAATAATTTGCAACTACTTCTTCTTTCTTTACATTTACTGGTTGTTCACCTACCTGTCAACTGTGTGATTTGTGAATGAGTCTGTGCACAGTATGCCTGCTGCTAGTTGCTTGTGAGAATCTCTTCCCTTTTGCTTTGTGCATTTTAGCTACCTGCAAGTAATGAGCCTTAATAAGTGAGTAAAATACTGTAGGCCATGTATCTTTTTAGTATGCATATAGATAAAACTGTGAGTCATTTAATATTTGATTCATGCCCTGATACTTTCTGATGTAAACACAACCTTTTTAATCTGTGAATGAGTTTAGTGGTAAGTGGTCACACTTTGGCCAAATACACTCCTTCTGGTTTTTCGACCACACCTTGGTGGACCCTTAGTTTAGATAATTTTGTCATTAGTTTTGATATACCTAGACTTTATCCTCTTAACTTCACGTTGGTGACTCAGCAACAACACAAAAATATTTCTCTTCATTCACTCCACTGTGAGTCTTTCATTATAGTAGGTTAACTTCAGAGGAGCTAGGCTGCATTATCTGAAATTGAACAACAGGTCTCATGGCTTTTCTAAGCACATTCTCAGTAGCAGGAATTATACCTGCCTGGTGTGTTTCAGGTGATCATATGAAAAGAGTTGAACAAAACAGTGGCCTATTCAAAAAATAACTTCTCTACAGCACTACTAAAGTCAAAGACAATATTCATGGTTATCGATGCAATAGTCATTGAGACATTTCACTCAACTGCCAACTTCATGGTGGCACTAGACAACAAAGTCAGGGGATCTCCAAAGGCATTGTGAATGTCTTTGTCCCAGTCCATCCAGTGGATTTAGACATGACTTAATTCTTTGTACCCATTGGCTGCTGAGTGTTGATTTAAATAACCAGCTGTGTCCTACCAAAAGATGGCAGCATCATCAAGAGAGAAAAGGCTATTGTTTTTCTTATGGGTGCAGAATGTTGCACAAGTAGTTTAATGGGTACTTTAATCAAGTAATTCTTAAACATCTGTTTTAGAATGAAGCTCAATAGGAATTAAAGTGGACAGTCTTTAATGTGACCATTAGTCTGTACAACAATTACCTTTTCATATTTAGCTTAGGTTCTGCCACACAACCTGGCAGAACCTAAGCTACACAACATTTGACTGATAAGACATTTTAAAAGAAATTTTTGAAATTCACTTAACTTTAAATAGTAATAGAGGAAGCTGTTGGGAGGTGGAGGGAATTATGTTTGCTTATAGCAGGTAGTGGTGTAGCAGCAATGATGCTCAGCAGACAGAATGAGCCAGCTGTTGGGCTGTGGGTCACACAGGTTGTGGTCATGTATGATTGGACAGTGTGCAGAACAGGGAGGGGAAACTACTTGTTAAGGGACCAAACTATATAAAACATTCAACCGTTTGCAGATGCTTCACTGGCTCAGCCACATCTGTGATATCGGTAAGTATACTTTTTATGACCTCTCTTATAGCTTAGACAAATTTGTTGTGTTACAGTTGACAGAAAAATAACACAACTATTAATTTTTTTATTTTTTGCAGATCTAATAAGTAAAGAAGAAAAAGTCATCACGTATATACTTTCAGGAGGTTTGCATCTATTTTTTCTTATATCATTGTGTTAGGTATTTACACAGGGCTTTTATTTTGTGGTTGTGGTTTTTTTGCATTTCAAGTGTGCAGCTGTCACTGCAGTCCACTCTTGTAAAATGCAAGTGGTTTTTTTTTAAATGTCAGTTTAGTCATAAGTGCCTTAGAGACTTATAACTGTTATGCGGTTTGAACACATTATTCTGGTTTTAGCTGCACTTCCCTGGCTGCAGAATTGATTTTTAAGATCTTACTGTTAAATTTTCAAGGTGTTCCCAAACTTTGGAACAGCCTGCCTGTGGATCTCAGGCTAGCTAGCTCAGGCAGCCCAACAAGCTGACCACAATATGAACATCACTGCCCTCAGAGGCTCATGAAATATATGCAGTTGGGGTTGGGAAATAATGCTTTCAGAGTGGAGAAATTACAGTTAATACAGTGATACTGTATTTAAAAAAAAAAAACAAAAAAAATGTCAGTGGATTAGGCTGTAGCTTCATCCTTTTGGTAACTTAAATGTTGTGGCAATCAATCCCGTAGCTGTTGAGATGTCAGTCACAACCAAACTGGAGTGTCTGACCAACAGAGACCAGCTGTGCTACCACCATTAACCACCATGTTAACTGCCTTAAATGTTCTATTTTTTTTCTGCCATTTCTTGATCAGGAAATGATGAGATCCCAGTTTGTCTGTTTGCTGCTGGTGCTGCTCTCCGCCACTGTGCTCTCTCAGGATTCCATTCAGCGTCGCTACGCAAAGTTTAGAAAACAGCATATCTGTGAGAACATAGGTGCTAAGAGTTGTGATCATGTAATACAACAAAGACACATCACCAAAACCAACAGCAGTGCATGTAAGGAGAGCAATACCTTCATCATTGCCAAAACCAAAGCAGTCAAAGCTGTCTGTAAGGATAAAGGAGAGCAATATGAGAACATGACCAAAAGCATTGAAAAATTTAAAATCCTTACCTGCAAACTGAAGAACCGGTCAGCCAGGTATCCCAAATGTGGTTATCGTGGGAATGTTCTCAGCAGGAAAATTATAATCAAATGTGAACAAGGCTTTCCTGTGCACTATGCTCGTGACATTGGTTACTGTGTGAACTGATTGACCAGTTAATGTGCTTGTGTTCATGTACTTCTCTTGCTTGTTAAATAAAAATTCATTTGGCATCTAATTTTTGTGTCTATTTTATTATGCAGACACATGAAATAACTAACACAGCAGTTATAGATACTATTTAAAATAACAGAACTTTTTTGCTATTTTTGAACCTGTTTTTGGGTGTGAATGATTTATAGGGTCAAAAATCAGTGCAGTACTGAGCAAGAACGGTGTACCTATCAGTCAGCCATATACACCCAACAACATGGGGAAAAGAAGGCAGAGTTTTAAAAATACCAGTTAACCCATAATAATACTTTGAATTTTCCTACCAGTTGATGACATTTTACAAGAAAATACATGTTGGCTCAAGGTGTGGGTGTGTGTGGGGATTAGAAGTGTTAGCTCCACATGTTCTTCAGACAAAGTATGCACATAGCCTCATTAATGTTATAGGTTCCCTTTCAGCATTGGTTTTAAATCTGAAATATTGCCAAATAGGTACTTTTGCTTTTCAGTTTGACATTAAATCCTCTGCTTTTGTCTTTTCAGTCAACTAGTCACGTGATAAGACTGCTACTCTGCTGTGCTGCTGCATTGAGTAGACAATTGCAGTTTATAACTGTAGTCTCAGACCAAGATTTGACAACTAGTATGAGTCTTTTTATTTGAACATTGGCACTATGTGGAAAATTAACAAAATGGGGTGTTATGTCTATTTTCAAAGAATAGAGACTGTGGGGCAAGTGGGCAAATTAAGTAATTGGTGTGTGCCTGAACACTGTGTAACACCAGTAACCTATAGTACTGTGGCAACCCTAAGTTCTTGTATGATTGTTCTGTGATATCCGAAGCTCCAGCTAATAAACAGCTAATAAATGGACCTTGAGGTGAGATTGTTTTGACAACTGCTGTTTCAGCAATCAAGGGTGAACTCAAAACCCCAAATAATACTTATTTTTTTACATGCTCAAACCACTTGACCTTTTTGAGAGTTAGCAAAATTACATTGATCCTTTTAGTTTTATTTTAATGCCAAATAATCAAATGTGTGTCATAATCTCATTACATTGAGATTAAAGGAAAGTATACACTGCCTTGAGTTTAAGGTGCTGACACATACATGGCCCCCCTGTTTGTGGTTAAGGTGGTTGGAAACAGAAAAGCATGCAGCCTTCTCTCAGTGGTCTTAAACTTTGTAGAGTATGTTTTGAAACCATCACACTTATCTGTCTAGAGAACTGCATCAAACAAGAGGGTTTGACGTTCATGTTGAACAGCATTGCCCAGCAGCTCTAGAAACTCTAAAGGTTACGTAGGTTAGTGCATTGCATAGAACACACAATGGTGTATTCATAGACCTAGAATTTTAAGAAGGATAAATTGTTTCTGAGATCCTTCATTTTTGAGAGAGAAGTGTGACTGGTTAACAGAGACAAATATTTTTGGCACAAAACTATTTTCTGTGTATATGTTCACCACAACTGTCATTGATCTTTAAAACTCAAACATTTATTAATAAGTTGTATTGCCCTTTATTTTGTGCATTAGAACATTGTCACTTTCATTTATTGTTAAAAAATATATAAAAATTTGCACCACAGTCTGGGAAATATGCAAAGTCGCATCCAGCACCTACCTTGATAAACAAAAGTTGTGGCTGACCATTTCTCACCCCCTGACCAAGTGTCAGGGGCTGATGTCTCAGAGCTGATGTGGCCACAGAATGTTGGAGGTTAGAAGTGCAAAAAAGACAATGGGCCAGGCAGTTAGAAATAGAGATGCATAAAGATACCTCTCAATTGTTCCAAAGAAACATTCTAGAGAGCCTTAAGGTACCATTTAAAACAAATTTGTCGATAGTATTTCTTTTGTCAGCATCAACTAAGAATGTTACTGACCTTTTTATTCTTTTGCTGTACTACTGTAAAATCCCTCCTTCATACCTATCAGCATCTGGAACTCTTACAGGTCCAGGATGATCCATTTGGATGCTCTTTATCCTCTACTTCACGGGGGGAGAAATCAACACCTAACCTGGCGCCATATACCACATCTGTTAGATCCTTCATTTCTCCAGTTTGTTTAATTTGAAGATAAATACATTCACAAACCATGTTTTCCTGCCATTATATTTTATTGTATTATTTATTATATTGGAATATTGTCAGTATCAAATATATGTAAACATAGCTAATGGAAGCGAATAGAGTTTTTTTCAATGCTCTAGATAGATTATTTTTTTTCAAAAATGTCAACACAATATTGAAATACACAATAGGTTTGCATCAGTTGGTAATGTTCTGCTACTTTCTTGTCACTGTGCAAAGGTAGTTCACACAGTTGCCTTGCACACAACCAGTAAACCCACATGCAGCGGTTTTGTTTGATAGATGAAGGCCACAGCCAGCAATTTAGGGCAAAAGCTACTTTTTCATAGTAGATGTGGAACCTGATATCTTGAGAATATGTTGAAGGTCAGATGTTTAAAAAAGCTACAAGACTAGTTGAACCAGTTTGCATAAATAGTTAGTTTTTCTGTGCTTGTAGTTAGTATGACCTTTGATACAAATCATTGTGCCACGGTGCCATCTGGTGGCTCTATCCTCAACAGATCCTACCAGGGATGTGAGAGCAACAGTAGGACTGAAACAATTTTCACTGTTTGTTCCACAACCAAAGAATGACACCATGAAAATGTAAATTTATTTAATTCTTCAATCACATAAAAGCAATGATAGTTTACCTTCATGAGTACATTCATAAACAAGTTGCAGTGCCCTTTAATTTCTGTATCAGAATTGTCACTTTCATTTACTTTTCATTTACTGTACTTTAACAAAGCATTTTTTTAACAACACTGTGTAAAAGCAATTTGCATAACAGCCTGGGAAACATGCAAAGCCACATGCAGCAGCTACTGTGGTAAACAAAAGCTGTGGCTGGCTATTTCTCAGCCACTGACCAAATGTAATACAATTTACTCAGAATTAGTATGACCTGTTTTTCACAGGATGTTGGAGGTGCAAAAAGAAAGAAATGAGTACAACTTGTGATTATTGGCCAGGTGGTTACAAATGGTGATGCATGAAGCTACCCCCCAGCTGTTAATAAGACAAATTTGTCTAGAACAATATTTCATTCATTGTCTCAGACTAAGGTCAAGACCTTACAACAGTACCAGTCACTTGGTGACAGTGGAGATGAAAAACTCCCTTTTAACAGGAAGAAACCTCCAACAGAACAAGGCTCAGAGTGAACGGGTGTCTGCCTTGTCTGTCTGGGTTTAGAAGAGAGAAATGGGGGAGAGAGGAGGCAGAGGGTAGAGATGGGGAGAGAAAAGAAAGAGAGACTAAGAACAGCTGTATGTACTGTTGTATTCAAGCAGTGTCAGATTGGCTGGTATAATAACAATAACAGGCTTTGGTAGCTTAGATATAAACTTTCTGTCTGCTCCAACCAGTCTGGCTGTTCTGGCCTCTCCCATTAACATGGATGTTTTTTCTTTGTATCTGTAAGAGTTTATGTGCTGCAGTGCTGCCACATGATTGGCTGATTTGGATAAGTGCATGAATAAGCAGGTTGGTGAGCGCATATCTCATATTTGATTTATTTATTTAATAATTCAATTCTAAAACAACATTCTATGTGTAGATGCAACTCCATTTTTTTGTGTTTTTCTTATTGTATGACTATGGATTTAGTGTGACATGTTCATATCTCCTATTTAGTGCGAATAATAACTTAATATATAGATCATTTTTCAGTCTAGAAGCACTTCCCAGTGAGGGCTACAATGACATGCAGTAATAAATCGCAAGTGTAAGCGTGTGTGTGTGTGTGCACGCTTTGTTTGTGCATGCAGTAATTCAGTAATCCACCAAAAGATGGCACCAGTGTAACGAGAGAAAGGAGACAGTGTGTTTTATCAACAAAAAGGAATCATAGGTATCACAGTTGGAAGGCCAGACAGTAACAGTAGGGGAGATAAAGGTAAAAACAACCTTAACGCTGTATCTGTGACTGCAGAAAGCAAAACTACTTGGTTTACAGAATTTAGCAGCTCTTCTCTGTTTAAATGTTTGCATGTTCTCATAGTTAATGTAGCTCTGTGGTACTCAAATTACCTACCCTGTAGGTTTACATTTAGTGCAAATAATGTTTTAAAAACATAAATTGTTTTCTGTCCTTTTAACAATGGTCTTTTCTCTACACAGAACCTAATGAATATAAACTGGCCATTGTGTTTAATGACAATGGAGCAACATTTTAAAGCAAAATTTAAAAATGACAACACTTTGGCCTTTATCCAACAAGACTGCAACGTGAATTCCCTTCCCACTGTGCTGTTGGTCTAAGGAGTCAAAGTTCAAAATGAATTCTATAAATAATTCAGCAGTTCACTGAGCCTTGTGACTGTCACTGTGTTCGTGATACAGGTAAATATGCTTTTTATTACATAGCAGGGTATATGTTTAAGACAAATTTGTGACTAAAAGACATCTATTCATTGATTTCCAATTTTCTTACAGGACTAGACAAGAGCAAAGAAGAAAAAAGAGTTGACCATTCAACTTAACACTTAAAAGGTTTGTTTTTTCTTATTACTCTCTCTTTAGAATCCAGGTTTCACATCATCTCATTGATTTCTCTGCAGATCTGAAAGACATAAATTGTCTTTCAGATCTGCAGACTAAATTGACAATACATTTTTCTCAGCATATCCGTGTTTGTCTTCACCAGGGAATCATGAGGATCTTGTTTGCCTGTTTGCTGCTGCTTTCTGCCACTGTGCTCTGTCAGGATGCAAACGTCTTGCCCCGGTACAGAAAGTTTATTGAACAACATATCAATGGGCAAATGAGTGCTAACAGGTGTGACGAGGTGATACGAAGTAGACGTATCACCAAAACTGACAGCAATGAGTGTAAGGAGACCAATACCTTCATCCTTGCTACCACCAACTTAGTCAAACCCATCTGTGAGCAAGCAGGAGAGCCATTTGGTGACATGACAAAAAGCCTCCAGCCCTTTTCTATTATTGTCTGTAAACTGAAAAACCAGCAGGGCAGGCATCCCAACTGTCAGTACCGTGGTCAAGCTCGCACCAGGAGGATTGCAATCAAATGCGATCAAGGTTTTCCTGTGCACTTTGACAGAGACATTATACACTTTGACAATTGATTAAACAGTAGTCATGTACTTGAGTGGCATGTTAAATAAAATACATTCAACAGTTAACAATTGTGTCTGTCTTTTTCTTTTTAAATACAGTTGTGTAATCATTGTCAGTGTAGTAGTGATCAACAATAGAAAAAACATTATTAATAATGGATATAGTGTCATCGGTCAGTGAGCACTGACCACTCAGAAATGTTTTAATTTCCTGTTGTTGCGGCTGATCAGTTTACATACCTGCCCAAGTACTTCAGTCACTTGGTAGATGGCTTATACATAGTTGCCAGTCTTGCTGTAATGTCTCAGTCATTACTCACTCTAAACTGTACTGTGTTCCTTCTGACCTGTCAAATGTTTCTATAAATCCCCCCATTATCTGTTACCTGTGTTGTGACTTGTTGTTTGTCCTCCTGCCTCTGTCCTTGTAAACTAGTTTTGAACTTACCTGTTTTGATTATGAGTGCATGTCCCCTGTTGCCTATACCTTGAACTGTGACATAGTCCTGCTTATTTTGTTGTGTGATCATATTGCAATTAGAGGAATGTTTACAGTCCACTGGGATCAAGGCTTTGCCAAAACTGAACTATGATCCACAAATATTTGGATCAATTCTTTTTTCTTTTTTCTTTTTTTTTCTTTTTTCTTTTTTTTTTTTTTTTTTTTTTTTTGGTCTTTATTCGGTTCTTTTTCAAAGAAAGAGAAACAAAACAGTTTATTACATTTCCAATAACAAAACCCAAAGGGTGTAGGCTGAAGCTAATTCTAATGTATCTTCTGCCTTTTTTCCAATTTGTTGAATCAGCATCTTCTTTGCACCAAAGCAGTAGTCAAGGTTAAAGAAAGATAATTGCTGGCAGTGGTTAATGAAAAACTCCCATTAAAACAAACACAGATTGAAATAAGTTTCAATAGTATAGTATACAATACAGACACTCCAAATCTTACAAAAAAAATCACCACAACACAATGAAATGTTTAATTATTCAGGGAAAGCAGCCTTGTAAATAAGACATGGTTACATTCATTACCTTTTTTTCAAGGGTCTCCCCAAAATCAAAAACTGAACCAGTCAAGAAATATTTTTGATTAGTTTGAGTGAACTTGCTTCCTTCATTCTTACTGAATCAACAAACTGCCAGAGGATGGCAGCAGAGTAGAGACAGAGAAAGGACTATTTGTGTTAATGATGCAACTGTACAAAAACATTACTAAATAAAGCACAAAAATTCAAAAGTAAATAAGTAATGTGTTTAATCACAGCTGGCATTGTGGGATTTAAACTCTACACCCCATATGTTCACCATAGGTGTTCATTATTTTACATCCAAATAAAAGGGAATAACAATGTTTTTAATATGTGTAAATAGTTTTTCCTTTGGATTCTCTTTGCTCCAGGCCTTGGAGAGTTAGCATTTTTAATGAAGAGGAACACCTCACATTAACGCCAAACCACAAATTTATTTAAGTTGACAATGTTGTGATCCCAGTTGGATCTTGTCTACATATTTTCAGTGTGCAATCAATAAGATGACTTAACTAATAACTGTCCATGACGTAACCCGACTCATGATGGATAAAAAGGTAATTTTGTGTTTTAAAGTGTGTTTGATTGGGCTTCTAGCCTGTCTTCCTCTCCAGAGGAGGATAATCAGCCATTGTTTATTAGGCTTGTGTTTTCTGTACTATAGTAAGTGTAAGTACGTATGAACTGTCTAAAACCTCATGAATATTATCACATTGAGAGCAACTGAAACTCACCTAGAAGAGGTCACAACATGCTTTTGGTCATACTGTCTTCAGTTACCTAGATATTAGACATTTAGGAACAACAGTGACTTTTTTAAATGATACTTTTATGTGTATTTCACTTCTTCAGAAGTTTGTGGAACATTGTCAGATAGGCCTGAGTAGCTACGAGATTTGTTTGATCGGAAATATAAAGTGCTAAGAATTAACTGCTCTAAATATTAAAAGTGATGTTCTAGCCATGGAATAAAAAAGTACGACTACAACACTTATTTGTTATTGGTAATTTCTCTGATGAAACTGAGAACTCTGAACAAGAGGTCTATGTAGAGTGTGTTAATTATAGCTTTGCATGTCAAACCCAAACTGCTCATGCTGTCATGTGTGCTGATTGGAGAGTTTACAGTTGATGATAATTTCCACGTTGGTGGTGCACTTAACAGAGAGACCAATCAGATTGTTCTGACATTGTTCCTCCCATTTCATTGTTCCCTCCTATTTGATAGAATTACATTAAGATTAATCATATTGCAGTACAATCTAAAGTAGCTACAGTCTCAAGTGGATTAATCAGAAAATGCTGGTCATATTTTGCGTCGCACTTGCGTTCACAATTGGGCGTAAGTATGCATACAAAAGTCAACTTCTGTTATTATCACTTTATTTTTACAGTGAATTTGTGTGAAAGGTATTGTTTATTATTTTAAATATTTTGTAATAACTGGTTTGCATCTGATTTCTTTGTCAGGGTGCAGAGATGACCAAAACTTTTTGACAGAGACTGTTAATGTTGGAGAAGATGTGACTCTAATATGTAGTCGCCAGAGTCTCCATTTGACTCAGAGGAACCTTATTTTGGATCAGACTTGTTGCTGGAAACTTGCCTGAAGTCTTAGGAGCCACTTACACTTTTGATAATGCCCATATTAATACAAGACTCCTCGAATTCACTGCAAAACAAGAGCCTGGAACATTTGTTCTCCATATCACCAAAACAGAGCTGAGTGATACTGCATTTTACTACTGTGAAAAACATGTTGAACTACGAACAACATTTCTGAATATCATTTTTCTGAGAGTCAAAGGTAAATGGAACAATATTCACTTTGTTGATATCCATCATTCAGTTAGTAGAAGTTTTTTAGTATTTCGTGGCCTTCCATTGTTTTTACAATGTATTTTAACTTCCATTTCAAAAAGAGTAATATTTTCTTCCTCATTTTCCAGAACCTAAACCTGATATCACGACCATTGTTCAAGACATTTCATCTGATCCAGTCCGTCCAGGAGACTCAGTGACTCTGCAGTGTTCAGTCCTCTCTGTCTCTGAGAAGAAAACATGTCCAGGAGATTACAGCGTGTACTGGTTCAGATCTGGATCAGATGAATCTCATCCCAGTGTCATTTACACTCAAAGGAACAGCGGTAGTGAATGTGAAAAGAGTGCTGAGGCTCATTCTCAGAAATGTGTCTACAACTTCTCCAGGAACATTGTCAGCTCCTCTGATTCTGGGACTTATTACTGTGCTGTGGCCACATGTGGAGAGATATTATTTGGAAATGGAACAAAGCTGGACATTGAAGGTAATCAGTTAATTTTCATATTAAATCATTTTACTAGAAGACAAGTTAAATCTTTAAAGATCAGCATCAAGCAAATATTTATTGTATTACCAAGAGGCAACATTAAACACAAATGTAATCATATTCTTTTCCTGTTAATGAACATGTGGTGCTTGTTCCTTTTCTTAATGTTTTAGCAGCCAACGTGTGGTTAATTGGTGATTCTCAGAGGGCAAACACAGTTCTGCCTCTACTGTCTGCTGCTTTGGCTCTAAGTTTGATCATTATAGCTTTACTGATTTACACCATCAAGAAAAAACAGTAGTGATTGTTTCAAAGGTAATAAAACCTACTTTTAATCAATCTTCAGTTCATTTTTAGCTATAGAATGAAATTCTGTGCATCCTTACTGGTAGTTATTCAGGGTGTTTCATGTTGTTATCCAGCTTCTTCTGCTGCCATGCAAACAAATACTGCAACAACGATGGGTGATCAACAAAGTCCAAAGGCAAGTAATGTCGTTTTTTATTTTATTATTATTTATTCACATTTGTGGTGTCTAATAATGTTTTCCCATATATTTCTACAGAACGATGAAGACTCATTGGTATATTCTGTGCCAAATTTTACAAGGAAAGCTGGCCGGGCTCCAAGGCGTGGCGCAAAAGCCGTCGATGGAGAGAGCATTTACACAGATGTCAGGGTTTTGGGGTAGGAACAGCAACATATACGCTTGAGATGTTTATTTAATGCTCATATGGTACACCATGTGAGGGGTGTTAGAAGAATATGTTACATTACATGGCAGAGATTTTTTCTCTCAGCAGTTATACATTCGGAACAGATCTTTTTATCTACTCTTTTTTGTTTTAATTCTGTACATTTTTCACTAACAGTTTCAGTCTACATAGATATACATATATGATACATGGATAGGCTTTTTTGGAATATCATTGTGTAAAAGTGGTAGGTGTTTTCTAACTGTTTCTTTTATATATGCTATACATTAGTGAATTCTTACGTGGAAAGTTCATGTTAAAGCTTTTAGTGTCACGGAAGGAACAATGGGCATCTAACTTACCGACTCAGATGCTTGAGTAATTTAATTTTTTTTTTTTCTACAGTATGTAATTGAAATGAAGAAAAATGTTGTTGTTGTGAATTAACTGTTAATACTCTTGTTTTGTAAGCCAGACACAAAGGAAGACTATTTTATAAATAATAGAAAAAACCTGCCGCCAACAGTGCATTACTAAATTCTGTGGCATTTTGTGAGCAGTCTATAATTGATTTAGCTATTGGGATCAGTAAACTCATAACCTCTACTTGCTTAACGCAGCAAAAATAAATGATATATAACTCACTTGTGCAATTCCATGCACTGTATTAATTTTAGAAATTGTACATTACCACATTATTGTACTTCAGTTCATCAGACATCAGTAGTTTGCCATTTCTGTTGTGTGTTGCATTTTGAGACAACTGTTTTCATCAGGCCCATACTTAAAAATCAAGTCTATTTAGTCTGCCTACTGCCATTGGAAAGTGTACCCATTTTTTCCTCTGGTCATTGTTGGCAGGACAACATGCCCAATAAGTCCTCATCCTGAAACAGAAAAAAACATTGACTGTTGGTAGGAGAAGGGGTTGCAAACTGTGCTCCCCAATGCTAAGGTCAGACACTATCCACCTCAACTGGTCACTATAACATCCGCACTTCAACTACAACATACTGCCCCTTCTTTTAAAAGAGGACAGTCATGATGTGCACCACCACAAGAGGTCGCATGTGGGAGAATAGTCAACACACAGAAAATTGTGCATTTGATGGTGTGGTTCATTTAGGTTGCTTTGAACACTGTCATTCTTACTCTGGTACAGACAGAACACCTGCGCTAAGACACTTTGAAAAGGAAGGTGTCTGTCCACTTCTAAGAGTCTAATGTGGTTTGTGTTCTGAGAACACAATGGGTGAACCACAGGACTGTTTGACAGTGATTTTGTGGCACTTTGAACACTAAACTAAATAAAAATGAATGTGAAGTATAGAACATCACTTGCTAACCATGGTAAAACAAAAGTGTATCAGAGGGAAGGACGGAGGGTGTGTACTCCCCACCTCCCCCCGGTTCTCAGAAAATGCAAGTGGCTTTAAAGAGAGATGTGATGTGCTTATGTCCTTCAGCACACATGCAGGCATTTCCTAACCGAAAGTGAGTTAAGAAATAACCACACCTTTTGAGAGCAGCCATTTTCCTTCATCTAGCACCACCATCAGGTAGATATTTTTGTCTTTTTTGGGCTGTCTTGACAACTATTAGATCAGCTGTCGTGAAATGTAATAAAGATATCGTGCCCAGAGGATGAATCCTAATCACTTTGGTGATCCCAATAACTTCTCCTACCATCGGGTCAAATTGGACTGTTGGTCTTGTTAACTTGTGAATCTGTGTATTGTTGATGATGCAGGATGGCAAGTCACTAAAATGCTTGTATTTTAAGTAAGCAAATGAATAATAATGAGATTTAAGTAATTGTGTAAAACCAGGATTCCTTGTTTCAAAGTTACAGAGACCGCCTGCCTAGTAATGTAAAAAAAAAAAATGATTATGCTGCAGTTTGACATTGGTCTCCTGTATTCGAGCAAAACCACAAAACCTCAAAAGTCATAAACTTGCATAAGAACAGTGTGACAGGAAATGTGCCTTTGAGACCTCGGTACTGTGATAACCAAGCGGATGTGTCAGACCATCTGACCCATTACAATATTCTTATCATTACTTTTACACCAACAACGATCCCAACAAGAGACAACATCAGCATGATTCTTTTATGGATTACACTGCTTCTTCTCCATCAAGGATGTAAGTGTTTTCTGCCTCTGCCCAGCCTGTTTATTATTCAAATGTTTTTGCAAGGGGGGCCTATTCTTTTTTAAAATAATTTTGTTACACATATAAAGGGAATATGGCCATCTACATATTAACAGTTCATATATAATGTGTCTATCAATGTACGTAATAAGTGCTCTGTTCTCTTATTATTCTGTAAAACCAATTTTATCTTTTCCATTGTCTTTTAATTCAGATGCACTGATCTCAGTGACAACAGCTCAACTTGGTGAACCTGTGACCTTATCATGTTTTTTCCCTGAATCAGAGTATAGCAATACACGTATCAAGTGGTACAAACAAACTATTGGTGACACACTTTTATTAATTACTACACTGATGAAAGCTACTGCATATCCTACATTTGAAGAAGGGTTCCCTTCCTCTCGATTTAATGTAAACCATACCACGACCTCAAGTATTCTGACCATTCTGAGGACGGTCCAAGAAGATGAGGCAATGTATCACTGTGCAGTCACTACCTGGAGTAAGGATCAGTGGAGTGGAGTATATTTGTCCTTTAAAGGTAATACATGTGTGTGTAGAATCACAAATGTTTTTCTGTGTCATCACAGTTTGTTCATTTACAATTTTAACATCCATTATAACCTTTTGACATTTTTATGTGACCACCCTTCACTCTATCCACTCTTCTGTATTTTATAGGAAGCTTTCAGAAGATGTTGAACTATACTGTTGTTCAGTGGCCGACAGTATCTGATCCAGTCCATCCAGGAGACTCGATGACTTTCCAGTGTTCAGTCCTCTCTGACTCTGAGAAGTCGTCCTGCTCAGCTGTTCACAGTGTGCACTGGTTTGGAGTCCGATCAGATAAATCTCTCCCACACATAATTTATGCTGATGGAAATAGACCTTATGAATGTGACAAAAGACCTGATGCACGTTCTCCTCCAAAGAGCTGTGTTTATCGCTTCTCTAAGACTGTCAGCTCCTCTGATGCAGGGACTTATTACTGTGCTGTGGACATGTGTGGAGAGATATTATTTGGAAATGGATCAAAACTGGACATTGAAGGTAACTGTATCCGCATTCTGTTTAAGTAGTTTTTGATTTTATTTTGTTTTAAAGTTGGAAATCCTCTTATTCCACAGTTTGACAGCATAATAAATGTTCTATAAGACCTTGTTCATTCCAACCAATGACTTAATTTTGTTTATGGCTGCACCATTCATTGATGTTCAAAAGTATTTTAGATGTTAGGCATTTAATTTTCTTCCCCTTTCTCCTTCATTCAACCTGTCATATTTGGTATTTTGCTAGCTTAATGAGGGGAATGAAAGGAAGTAAAATTATTGATTTAAGTGTTGTTTACTCTCTGAAAAGTCAAATTAAATCTATATGGATCAAGTGTTAAGCAAATATCTTTTGTCTAGTAAAATCCTCTAAAGGGTTATTAATGAAAATGTAATTATACCAAGCTTTCATTGATTGAACCTTTTCATGTTTCAGGAACCAACTTGTGGTCCTTTGGTGGTTTACTAAGGGACAGTATGATGCTGTATCTCCTGTGTGCTCTCTTCACCATAAGTGTGATTGTTACATCCCTCCTCATTTACACCATCAAGAAAAACCAGTGTGATTATTGCAATGGTAACAGAAATTAGGTCAAACATTATTTAGCTGATGACATTAAAGCTACTGCATCCTTATTTATTTTTAATCTGATGATTTTTATTATTATGATTTTATATTGCAGCTGCTGTTTCCCTGCAAGAAAATGTTGCAAAAAAGATTTTCATGGTAAGATAAATTTATAGTAAGTTATAATGCATTTTGATTGTTTTGTCATCTCACATAATTTGTAATACATTTCCCCAGAGAGATGAGAAGGACACATGGATTTACTCAGCTGTTGTCTTTACCATGATGAAAACTGGGAATGGTAGAACAATGGATGCAAAAGCAGTGGACAGAGAGAAGATCTACGCTGCTGTCAAGGCTTATGGGCTGGATTAGTGAATTAACTGGACTGTTTGAGATCAGTTAGTATGTGATAGTTGATGTTATTCTGTTTGAAGCTAAATGCTGTTGTTTCATGTGGCTGTAATTTAATGTTGTACACATAATATACAGTATATCTTGATTTGTGTTCTAATGCTTAAAAGGATTTAGATAAATCAATGTGTTTTGTTCTGTTTATTTTTGACTTACAGTGATAAGCACAGCTTTGAGTGGAGATCTCCCCTTCACCCATCTATACTGCTGTCACATTAATATGTTGCTGTATATGTCAGCTGGGTTACAGTTAGTCATTAGTATTTAAGACCCATCTAGAGCTCTACTGTTTTCACTGTCAACAGTAAAAGACAGTGTTAAGGTGCTGGTTAGAGAAAGAACAAAAAAAGTCATAGGCCATGCAGTGACACAGTCTATTTGGAGACCACAAGGCAGGAAGCCCGTCTTTTCACTGAGTGTGGGTATACCACAGGTTTATGTCATTTGATTCTTGCATTTATTAAACTATGTCATTAATAAAATAGACCTGACCTATTCCTGTGCCAAACTCATGATGGTCTGACAATCTGATATTTTGCAGTGATCACAAATCACAAAATGGAAGAGTTATATTTTACTGTCTCCTAACCCTAGGGGGCACTAAAATGGCTTTAAGAATCAAGCAATGTCATGTTTCTGTGTGTGGTGTTTGAAGAACTAAACTAAAAATAACTCTTGATCTATGGTGTGCAAAACAACATTAGCAAACAAAACCAAAACTAATATGTGCTTACAATGATGATTTCTATACTGGAGTTTGACAGTGTTTATTGATGTTATGAGGAAAGATCAAAGCAGCTTCACTTGTGACCTTTGACAGATTAACTTTACAAAAAAAAGACTCTACATTTTGAAATTGTAATGACAGTTAGCAAAAAAAGGGTATGCACACCACAATGGAGGTGGTGTAACACCCTGTGTGAATGTGGCATGCAAGGTTTTGATGATAGACATGACTTACAGTACAGCATTGTACTGGCTACTCCAAGTTCAGGTTGAATGTTAGAAACTTGGCAATAAAATGGGCGTAGTCCAACTTGAATGTAGCATCTTCTTTAGTATATATGTCAAACCCACATTTTCTGTCCTGAGGCACTGATGCGTAAATATTTCATTACTTTCAACTTCAGTACTCAGGCTTGTACAATCAGTCATGTTCACCCAGAATGGCTGAACCTATAGGAAGTGTTTATGTCTGGAGAACCAACATAGAACCAACATAGGCTGAATCATACATCCTGAAGTTTACAGACTTAAAATTAATTTCTAAACCATCAGGTTAAAACCAATGTCATTATAAAATGTATGTGTATGTACAAAAGGCATGCGACCCAGTGCAACTGCACTATTCATGGTGTCAGCCATGCAAAGATGAGCGAAGCTGAAGTCCTCTGTATAGACTTGAGGTCTGATTCACATGCTCTGACCATAGAGAGGGTTAGTGCGATGGGTGATGGTTTGCTCTCACATCAGAGTACACACACTCCTGTGGTGACTCTCTCTGAATCTTCCCTCTTTTCACTCTCCTCGAGGAGAAATTCAGTGCTACATAGTTCACTGCTTCTCCATCACCATCCTACAAATGATAATTGGGCATTAGTAATTCATACTTTCATTTTTAATAGTCAGGAAGTAATTGTAAAACAGCACAGGCACAATGACAACAAGAATGCTTTTACTGTCATCCATTTTTGCACCAAGTATCAAATTTATTTGAATTATATTTACCAGGTCAGTTGATTGATCAACTGCCAACTTGTCATGTCCAGGGTTGTGTGTGGCACTTGTTGATCCTGTTAATGAAAGCAAATCCTTCAGCAAGTGTGCATACACTGAGTGTATTCTGCTGTCGTATCAGTGTGACTTATGTCGATCATTCAGTTGTTAAAATATCTATGTGCTTTACTTAACCACTTAACATGACTAAAATTTAATAATATGCCTTAAATGCAATGTAATCAGTGTTTAGTCATGTCTTGCTTTTATCTATGTCTTTTTTCAGGGTCTTTAAATTAATCTCAGTAAACACTGTATTGTCTTTTTACTTCACAACTGAGACATGTTAATTATATTGTGAGCCCATAAATGATATAATTTAAGCACATTTTACTGTAATTCTTTGATTTTAGATTTACAACTTAAAAGGTTTAATAATAATTAAGGATTCTTCCACTAATTAACTTAGAGTGTATAATAGAATTCAGTAGCTTCCTACCTCATGACCAAAACTAATACATTATGACCTAAAAGTAACGATTTTAGTAGCGCATGTTTAAAAATAATGTGAGAAAGACATAAGATACTTTTTTTAGGTTTGTGCGAAAGCATAGTAGTATCATGGATTCAAACTTTTATTTTTTACTGATGAGACAAGTAAAACCAATATGTGTAATGTTGGATTGTTACATAAAAAGTCTATGTGCGTTCAATGAACCTACCTTTGCAATTTTTACAAGCTCTCCTTTGATTCAAGCAGAAAACAAGGACAGTGATCACAGCCAGACTGCAGGCCAGCAGTCCTCCAAGCACAAAGTCAACTGGGTCCAGTTGTGGTGCTGGAATTAGAGGCATTTTACTGTCTTCTTGAAGCAATAATAAGATTAACTAGAAAATTATATATGCAAGAACCGCATGAAAAGCACAGTTTTAAAAGACACGATAATGTAATTCAACTAACAGTTCACATGTCACACAGCTGTGTTCTACCTGACTTAAAGATGTAACTTGAAAAGGAAAAAAAACTACTAGAGTAGCAGCCACAAACTTAAAACCACATTATGAGACAGTTAAATTAACTTCAAACTTAACTACTATAGAACCTTTTCTCATCAGACATTTTGATTTGGTTTAGCTGGATAAACGTGTGGAGCTATTGACATTAATGAACGATCCATGAGCCAGCATGCACAGCACCCTGAGACTGGAATATATACATTGAATGCAGCCATTAGTCATCTAATGAAACACACCTCTGCTTCTCCTGGCTTACATATATGATATCAGAATATCTATTATGAAAAAGGTTTATTGGATCTATTTATTTGTAAAACAACATACTATTGTAATCAGACTAAATGTAATCTGTAATCTGAGTTAATGGTTCAGATGTATTTAAAATTTGAAGATGTAAAAACCTACTTGTCTCAACTTTAGTTCCTTCACCAAACAGGATCTCTCCACATGTGACCACAGCACAGTAGTAAGTCCCAGAATCAGAGGAGTCCTGTATAGTTTTAGACAAACTGTAGACACAGCTCCTTTCCTCTTGTTCATCACATCTGTTCCTCTGAGTGTAAATGATTCCTGGATGAGATCCTCCTGATCCAGCTCTGAACCAGTGCACACTGTGTTCACCTGGACACTGGACTCTGGTTTCTTTGTTCTTGGAGAGAAGTGAACACTGGAGAGTCACTGGCTCCCCCAGTTGGACTGATGCTGTCTCTGGACTTTGTTTCACGTGGACAGATTTCTGCTGATTCTGATCTGTGTGAGTTAGGAAAAACGTCATCAAAAAGAATTAATAATCTAAATTAATTGCATGACATAAAATTTGGTAATGGCTGTTGAGGACATAGACATGGAAAATAGCAAAGTTTACCGTTCACAGCCAGATAGGTGCCATTAACAAAGCTCTGTGAATATGCTGCTCCACTTTGACAGAAATATGTTGCTTCATCCTCTTTGGTTACATTGTTGATGGTAAGAAGATACTCAGCCTCCCCTTCTGTGACTTTGAAACGTGAATTATCAAATTGTCCAGTCAGCGTTTGCTTGGAATAAGTTCCTTTAGCAACTGTTTGGATCATATATCCAGGAGTCTGCCTGTACCAGTTAAAGAACTGACCTTCCTTCTCAGAGATTTGACACTGCAAAGTCACATTCCCACCAACTTCAACCACATTTACTGAAATCTGCTGAGGAACCTCTGCAGTTTGAATCAGAGCTAAAGAAAAGAGACAAACACAAAAATGTCAAATGTCTCCCATCAGAAAGATGCCTGCCGCTGTCTTTTAACTATATTTTAACACAGTTGAATATAAATAGTCATATTAGTTAAAAGTTGCACTTACACACTGTACTAAGAAGAATCAAAGCAGCCAGTCTTTCGGTCATTGTGGTAAAACACCCTTCTCTTGCACTACTGATGTCTTCCTACCTAAATGAAGGTTTGGTCACAGAATCATCAAAGTCTACAAAGTAGAAATTGTTCTGATTGGCTGAAAGGCTGAAACTGCACTTCCTCCTTAAATGTAACAAATACATGGAACCCATTTTCAACGACACTTAAATGTACATGTGCTGTTGATTTTTTCTTCCTACAGTTAGGCGAGTTGATATTTTCAAATCAGTTTTTTTTTATTGTGACTTAACTTCAGGTACCGTCTTATAATTTTACATTTGTGAACCCTAGGTTCTAGCAATCAATATGTACTGATGATGTTAATGTGGTTTAAAGCTATCATTCATCAAGAACAGAATGTAACTTATGCTAGACAAATAGTTTGTAGTTGTACCCACCTCAGATGTCTTTCACTTTCCCTGCTTTTGTGACATCAGCCATGTAAACAAACAGTGACGACTCTCCTGAAGGAGAGGTCAGTTACAGAGACAACTGTACTGGAAAGTTATTATTGTGAGTCTTTTGGTGTAAATTGAGCAATTACACTGGAAGTAGTGTGTTATATATTTGTCTTTGTTGGTTTAAAGTGTGGTTAGGGTGGTGCATGTGTAGAGTAATCTTAAGCCTGAGATGGGGTCATCCTGACCTGCAATAACTGATTTTTTCCCATTACTTGGGGGAAGCACAATCAAGTTATGAACACAATATTGATGTATAATCACCTTTTAAGTTGATGCGGTGTGCTTGTTACACCATGTCAACAACATGTTTACACATCCAGCAGGTCTAGCATGTGTGTGGCCACTTACTTAATGCAAGTCCAATATTTACTATCTGTTTTTCAATTCATGCACAGTGCATTTGTCTGGTTGCTGTATGTATTTGCATATTGGTTTCATAGAACGTTATAAAGGCGGTTTGTATTCAAAATAACAAAAGACTACACAGCCTATACAGATAGACATAGGCGGTGGTCGAGCCATTTCTCTACCTGAGACCTACCTGAGTATTAAGGCTGTTTATGCAGAAGAAAGAGACCTCACCATAAGCTTCAACAGGATATGTGGTGAGGTTAGAGGTATGAGAAGAAAGAGCTATAAGAGGCTAATTTTAGTTTAACCACTGAACCAAATTATGTTAGTTTTACTTGTCTGTATATGTGCTAATCATGTGTTAATCATTGTCTATAAACAATAGGATTCATAGTTTTTGCTTAAACATTTCATTCACTACCCATCTTTCTTCCCAATCCAAGTTAGGAAGTCAAGCAAGTATAATGCTCATCTGTGTGCAGTTCTATTTTTGTGGCTTTATTGTGTGCTGTACACTGCAACAAATCTTAAAGGAACATCGTACCCTATTTGCTCTCTTGCAGAAAATAATATGATAAGACTGATGCCATTCCTGATGCCTCTGTGTTAAATTTGGAACTGGAGAAAAGAGGAAATTAGCTTAGCTTAGCAAGAGTGGACATGGGGAAACTGCTAGCCTGGCTCTCTCCAGAGTTCACTAATTTACCTACCAGCACACTTAAAGCTCACTAATTAAGACATAATCTCATTTGTTCACTTAGTAGATATAATAGAAATGTAAAAACAATAATGTGTGGTTTTATAGGGAGTTATGTGCTGTAATTATTTTCCTGTTAAACAAAAGGGTGGGTGTGGTGACTCCCTGGGCTCTTGTCACTGTGTGGTTTCCAGGCCACTTGTGGAAACATAACACAAACTGCTATTACATAGTGAGACTGTAGGATTTGTTATACCTAAATCATTTAAATGGTTATATATTATATTTTGTTCAAACAAACTAGTGAACGATGACTTATGTTTGCAGTAAAGTCTCCTGATTTGCCAAGTAAAAGGACAAGGTCAAAGCTCTCTCTGTTTCTGTCAGCTTTTATTGTAGCATTAATAATTAAATGATAGCATTAACAAAGTGTTAGTCCACTTTGCTGAAAAGGTAGAAAAAGTTTTGAATATGACAGCACTGTAAAATGAGGGAGAATGATTTGTTCTAACATCCAGTATTCTCAAATCAGCATCCATAGATATTTAATAATACTAATAAAAATAATAAAGACAGGTTAGTGCAGAGGCACAGTAATAATATGCACTCAGTCTTCCCAATACAGAATTGCCCATTCAGAAATACCATTATTATTACAACAAAGCAACATTAGCAAACACAAGTTAAGGCTAGAACATGTTTTTATGGAAATGTGGACGTCTCTGAACAGCCCTTGTATATGAAGGTGGACTTACACAGGGCTCATTCAGTGACATTCACATGGCTGTCTAACATACATGCATGTATTTTGAGTATAATGCTTCTGTGGATTTTTTTTGTTGTTGCTTGTTTGTTTTGTTTTTCTGTCACGGCAGCCATTAGATCAACTGATCAGCCCTCTTCACCTTTGGGTTCAACACAGAACATTGAGATTTGCATCAGCTCCTCTGTGAGGCTCTGCAAAACATAGTTACACATGACACCCTGCTCTGTACTGACCCACAGAAACCCCAGCCTTAAGTGTCAATAAAAAATGCAAACTAATCTCTCGCGAAGTTAACAGCATTAACACACACTTTATCCATGCAGTACATGTTGAAATGGGTTTCTTACATATAACAAAGAGCTGTTTTTGGGGCGTGGGGGGTGGGTGCAGTTGGTGGATATCACCCAACAGAAATCAGAGCTTATTGTTGCTACTGTTTTCTCTTTTTTCTCCCTCCTGCAGTGATTCCGGTGAGAATAGCTGTGCTTCTGTGTCACCATCCTAAAAATAATGATTGTTTTGTTTTAATAAAAGTATTAAATGTTACCACTGAGACAAGAAGATAGATAAAGTGTGGAATATAGTTATAGATAATAAGGCTTTGATTTATATTAATGTGCCACTACAGACTAAAGGTACGGTAGTGTGCACCAGGGCCAAGTGTAATCATGGCTAGAATGACCATTTATAGAATAGTTAGCTTACACTCTGTCAATCAAATCAAGATACCATTAACTCCTCATGACACATGATTGTCCACAACTCCTGTAGAGGCTTAAAATATCAGAAGTTTGACAATATCATGTTGCAAATTGAGACCTGTATTTTCCAAATTTAGTGAAACAGGTCCCTGAACACATCTCCAAACCTGATATCAGGAAGACTTTCTGTGGCATCCTGGATTCAGAAAAACACTGCAATTTTGCAGTTGTGCTAAACTTACCTTCAGTCTCTTGCAAAAACAAGGATGGAAATCACAGTCACACACAGAGCCAACAGTACACTGAGCACAATGACAACTGGGCTCCATTCTTGTCCTGAAATCAGAAAAAAAAAGTACAAGCAGAGATTTAACTTATGACTCCTCATTTACTTTTAACAAATTATTGTTTTATTATTGTAGTAGGCTAAACACTGAATAATATACATGAACTGCAGTAAATTTCATTCAGTTCACAATAACATGTATTTGAGTATTTTAAAGAATATTTTGGAAGTGACATTTCTGTTCACAACATTTAAAACAGTAACTGTTGAGAGTGATGAGTAAATGTGATAAACAAGATAGATGAACTATTAAGAATCAGTTTTAATAACATTGTGCTTGTTTTCTACTGACTGTGATATATTTATTGTTAATGTTCTTTTTCTCTTCCCACAGAGGCTCTTTACAACCTGCTTGATTGTCTGACTGCTCATGTTCCTTGTCCTGTGTGACCAGTTCTAGCGACCATCATTACGTCCCAACCCTCTGACACAGCCACTCTGGTGAGTACCGTGTTGTCCTGACTGATAGAACAGCAATTAGATAAACTAAGTTTACTGACATGTTATTTTCTGGTACTTTTACTTATGGAGACAGTCTAACTAATCGATACTGTGGTATTCCAGCAACTCCCATGTTCTGAGGTAAAATTGCTTTTTGTCAGTGGAGTCTGGTAGCAATATACAGAAATGTTTCTGGTTAATCAAAAAGGATCTTACTCTTTAATTAAAAGGTCTATCTATGTAGGAATCCATAATGTTGTCAGACACTTAATAATAATAATAACTATCCAAGCCTGTCTGTGGTAAAAACAAGCATTTTAGTGGACTTACTTTGACACTGACAAATGCCCATTTGGATTATATTGGAGCAACTGTTAAGGAATGTTTTTCAATTATGTAAATATAATTGTTAAGAATATAATATCTAAAAATACAATTATTTTAATAGGACTGTAAAAACCTACTTGTCTCCACTTTAGTTCCTTCACCAAACAGGATCTCTCCACATGTGACCACAGCACAGTAGTAAGTCCCAGAATCAGAGGAGTCCTGTATAGTTTTAGACAAACTGTAGACACAGCTCCTTTCCTCTTGTTCATCACATCTGTTCCTCTGAGTGTAAATGATTCCTGGATGAGATCCTCCTGATCCTGCTCTGAACCAGTGCACACTGTGTTCACCTGGACACTGGACTCTGGTTTCTTTGTTCTTGGAGAGAAGTGAACACTGGAGAGTCACTGGGCTCCCCCAGTTGGACTGATGCTGTCTCTGGACTTTGTTTCACGTGGACAGATTTCTGCTGATTCTGATCTGTGTGAGTTAGGAAAAACGTCATCAAAAAGAATTAATAATCTAAATTAATTGCATGACATAAAATTTGGTAATGGCTGTTGAGGACATAGACGTGGAAAATAGCAAAGTTTACCGTTCACAGCCAGATAGGTGCCATTAACAAAGCTCTGTGAATACGCTGCTCCACTTTGACAGAAATATGTTGCTTCATCCTCTTTGGTTACATTGTTGATGGTAAGAAGATACTCAGCCTCCCCTTCTGTGACTTTGAAACGTGAATTATCAAATTGTCCAGTCAGCGTTTGCTTGGAATAAGTTCCTTTAGCAACTGTTTGGACCATATATCCAGGAGTCTGCCTGTACCAGTTAAAGAACTGACCTTCCTTCTCAGAGATTTGACACTGCAAAGTCACATTCCCACCAACTTCAACCACATTTACTGAAATCTGCTGAGGAACCTCTGCAGTTTGAATCAGAGCTAAAGAAAAGAGACAAACAGAAACAATGAAAAATGTCAAATGTCTCCCATCAGAAAGATGCCTGCCGCTGTCTTTTAACTATATTTTAACACAGTTGAATGTAAACAGTCATATTAGTTAAAAGTTGCACTTACACACTGTACTAAGAAGAATCAAAGCAGCCAGTCTTTCGGTCATTGTGGTAAAACACCCTTCTCTTGCACTACTGATGTCTTCCTACCTAAATGAAGGTTTGGTCACAGAATCATCAAAGTCTACAAAGTGGAAATCGTCTTGATTGGCTAAAAGACTGAAAATACACTTCTTCCCTCCCTAAATAGAAAAAATTCATGGTCCGTTTTCAGTGACACTTAAATGTACATGTACTGTTGATTGTTGTTTCCTACTGTTAGAAGAGATGATATTTTCGAAGCAGTTTTGTTAATTGTGTTGAAGTTCAGGTACCATCTATTTGTAATCCCCTGTTTTTAGCAGTTAATATTTATTGATGATGTTAATGTGGTTTGACTCCAGCATTCATCAATGATAGAATGTGCATTGTGACTTACAGTAGAGAAAGGATCACATCAGATGTCCTGTAAACAAGCTCTCTTGAAGGAAGAAACTAATTTTTACAAGTCATTGGCATCTCTGGAGTTTGGAGGCCAGGTCAATGTCTTGAACTCTTTGTCATGTTCCTCAAGCCATTTCTGAGCAGTTTTTGCAGTATGGCGGGAGAATTGTCCTGTGGGGGAGGCCCTGCACTTGGGGGAGTGCTGTTGCCATGGGAGTGTGTGCTTGGTTTGCAGCAATGTTTAGGTGGCTGGCACGTGTCAAGTAACACATTAATATTGTATTGTAATGAGATGATCAATGATACTAAAGACATGGCAGCAAGTTTAAAATTATACATCTTGCTGGTTATTTCATTAATTACAGGACTTAATTACAAGACTTCCCCAGAGGAAACTTTTCTGAGTTGGTCGAGGTAGCTAAACGCAATGTAGCCTAAGAAAACATGAGCAAATAGACAAAATACACAAAAATTAAGAAAACATCTTCTGTTGTCTATTTGGTTGTGTTGTGAGTAATTGCAGCACATGTGTGTTGTCAAATTGATGGTGTTTTCTTAAGTTGCTTGTGTTTAGATCATAGATAGTTTTCATAAAGGTTAGAGTTAAATTTTTGAAGCACAGGAAAGACAGAGACAGAGATAGCAGACATACACCTGCAGAGTATATATTCTGTTTGTCCACCTCAACTTCCCCCAATGGCAGATGAAAAGTAACAAAGAAGGAAGAAGCTTTTTATCTGTCTTTAAAAAAATACTGGGGCGGATGAGGGCAGACCTGTGTCTTTCTAGTTTCACAACACTTTACAATGGCAAAACAAAAAAAGACTACGCAGCCCGCACAGATAGACATAGGCTGTGGCATGCCGTTTCTCTACCTTTGATCAAGCACCAAGACTGTTTACACAGATGACACTTCACTATAGGTATCAACAGGATATGTAGTGATGTTAGAGGTGTTGTTAGTTACAAGAGGCAAATTTTCTTTTTAACCAGTGAACCTATATATATAGGTTATATATATAGGTTAGGTATATACATATATCTCCAAAGTTCATAAATAAATCGGCCAGTACACCTCAAGCTCGCTGATTAAGACGTGTGCTGTGTCTCAAATTGGATACTTCAGTCAGTACGCTCACGTGGTATACTATGTACACTGTATATTAACTGGCATAGTCTGTCAATTCCTACAGGGTAGCACAGATTTTTAAAAGTTGGAGGCTAGCTGTTTCCTCGTTTCCAGTCAATGCCAAGCTAGGCTAGTCTCTGACTCCAATTCACTACTCTCAGCAAGAGGATGAAAAAGCACTTGTCCCAAAATGTCAAACTTGTCCTTTAATAAGGCTGCAAAAACTGAACCTAAGTAAATGTCTTAACTATTGAAACATGCATTGTTTTACTTGCACTCTTCACTATTGATCTATTAACATATACTGTCAAAAGAAAAAGTAGAGGTTATTTTAAGGAGGATCTGTAGGATTTGTTATTGTACAACATTTTAAATGTTTTATATATATGTGTTGTTCAACCAGACTAATGAGTGAGTGATGACTTATGTTTGCAGTAAAGTTTGTTTGATTTACCAAATAAAAGGACATGGTCAAAGTTCTTAGTTTCTGGCAGCTTTTATTATAGCATTTATAATTATAATAATAGCAGTAAGTGTCAATCCACTTTGTTGAAAAGGTGGATAAAGTTTTGAAGATGACAGCACTGTAAAGTGAAATAGAATGATTTGTAGTAACAGCTAATTTTGTCAAATCAGTATGCATAGATATTTAATGATGATAATAAAAAAATAAAGACAGAGATCAGTGCAAAGGCAAATGAAACCTATCAAACAAGATTAACTCAATCTTCCATTCTTATTACAACAAAGCAACATTAGCCAACAACAAGTTAAGCTGGAACATGTTTGTCTGGAGAAGTGGATATCTCTGAACAGCCCCGTGTATGTACGCCAACATGCACAGCACTCATTCGGAGAAACTCACATGGTTGTATCTCCCATACCTGTATGTATTTTGAGTATAATGTTTCTGTGTTTTTTCATTCCTGTTACGAATCCCTCACGCTACAGGCATTAGATCAACTGATTGGCTGTCTTCACTTTCAGGTCCATGTGACACATGGATAAGATTTGGGAGGCGTGTGCATCAGCTCCTCTGTGAGTCTCTGAAAGATGTATTTTATATGTAAATGGACAGATGATTCACCAAAAGACCAAGACTTCACAGATGCAGTTTGATAGTGTTACATAAACACAAATGGTGGCAGCATTATGTTTCACAAATGATTGTCCCAAACTGCAAATAAATTTGAGAATCAACCAAGGCTTTCGCATGCTCATACATGGTTTGCAAGTACAGCGTTTAGTTTGAATAGTGAAATATGTCAAAATTAGTAACATGATATGTTGCAAATTAAGACCTGCATTTTCCAAATTTAGTGAAACAGGCTCCTGGACTCAACAGAAAATCTGGTATAAGCAAGACTTTCTGTGACAAGATCCAGAAAAATACTGCATTTAAAATACTGCATTTTTTCAGTTGTTCTTAACTTACCTTTACTCTCTTGCGAAAAGAAGGATGGAAATAACAATCACACACAGAGCCAACAGTACACCGAGCACAATGACAACTGGGCTCCATTCTTGTCCCTCTTGTCCTGTTATCAGAAAAAAAATTCTGACATTTAACTCTTGACTCCTCATTTACTCTTACCATATTATTGACTTTTACTGGACTAACAACAACATACATGAGCTACAGAGAATATCATTTAATTAGTCAAATTCATGTAATTTAAAATTACAAGTAATATTTATATAATATAATGAATATTATAAGTAATATTTTGAATGTGACATCTCAGTTCATGGCAATTAAAACAGTCAGTGGAAGAGTGATGAAATATAATAAACTAGATTATCTATTAAGAATCAGTTATGATAACATGGACCCAATAAAGTAATTACTGAGATCACTGAAGGTGGCGACATCGATTAAAAAACAAAGAAACGATCAGACAGGTTGTAATCAAGCCAACAGTTTAAATGTTATAGTAGTTACTACTGTATTTGGAGTGCACCTATAATGTTGATAATAATTCCTCATTACACAGTAAAATTGATGTTTACAAAATACAGTTCAAGTGATACATTATCATTAATGTTCTTTTTCTCTTCCAGATGAGTCTGACCAACCTGGGGATGTTGTTTACAACCTGCATGATTGTCTGACCGCTCATGTTTCTTGTCCTGTGTGACCGTCATCATTACGTCCCAACATCTCAGCAGTTACTCTGGTGAGTACCATGTTGCCCTAACTGATAGAACTGCAATTAGATAAACAGTCTAATAAGACCTTTAAATGAGTAAAGTGTTTTTGTTAATTATTTAAATATAGCAATTAAGAATACAGTGTAAAAAAATACTATTATATTAATATGTACTGTAAAGGATCTGTACGTACCTGTCTCCACTTTAGTTCCTTCACCAAACAGGATTTGTCCACATGTGACCACAGCACAGTAGTAAGTCCCAGTGTCAGAGGAGTCCTGTATAGTTTTGGACAAACTGTAGACACAGCTCCTTTCCTCTTGTTCATCACTCCTGCTGCTGTGAGTGTAAACGATGCCAAAATCTGATCCTTCTATTCCAGCTCTGAACCAGTGCACACTGTGTTCACCTGGACACTGGACGCTGGTTTCGTTGCTCTTGGAGAGAAGTGAACACTGGAGAGTCACTGGGTCTCCCAGCTGGACTGACTCAGTCTCCGGTTTTTGCTTCATATAAATCGATATTGGACGATTTTTATGATCTGTGTGTTTCACAAAACAGTATCAAAAGAAATTCAGTTATTCAAATATTATTCCATTTTTAAATTATTTTTGAGTATGAAATGTCTGAAATGTATACAGGCCACTGACACAGGCATAACAGATAGTTATACTGAAATGAACACACTTTACCATTCACAGCCAATATTGTGCCTTTTGTGAATTTCATTTTATATGCTGATCCTGTTTGACAGAAGTATGTTGCCTCATCTTCTTTGCTTACATTCCTTATGATTAGAGAATAATGATCACCCACTTTTGTGACTTTGAATCTTGGGTTGTCAAATTGTCCTTCAAGTGTTAATTTGTCAAAAGTCCCCGCAGCCACTGTTTGGACCATATATCCAAAATTTTGCTTGTACCAGTAAAACAACCTGGTTTCATCCCCAAAGACTGGACATTTCAGATTCAAATTGTCACCAACTTCAACCACAGTCAGAGGGATCTGCTGAGAAACCTCTGCAGTTTGAATCAGAGCTAAAGAAGACAAATAAACAACATCAGAATTAGCAGACACCAACCTAGACAACATGACAAGAATAACAGTAGCAGCTTACAGAAAAAAATATAGCATTATGACAATTATAAATTACTAAATGTCTTATATATTTTACCCTTTTCTTTAGTTCACACTCATACTTTACTCACACTAGATAAAAAAATTGCACTCACATGCTCCACTAAGAAGAATCAAAGCAGCTAGTTGTCCGAACATTGTGGTACAACGTCCCTCTCTTGCACAACTGATGTCTTGTCTCATGACTGAGATGATCTGAGGTTTGCAAAGCAAAAGTTAAGGTGATTGGCTAAAACTCAGACAATGTGCAATAGCCCTGTGATCATACCTGAATTGCATATTTATACCTTTTTTCAGCGTATAATAAATGGACCTTCAGTTAGATTGTTTTAAAATTTGTGTAATGAGTGTTTTAGATGTAAACTCAACAACAGCCTCAGGGAGGAAAAAACATGTGGCTTAAAATTGTAGCCACCACCTCCTGAAATGTCAACCTGAGCAATCACTTTTTTCTAAAAAAGACCTGTTGCAGAGCTGTGTGACCTGTCTAATGCAGGGCTACCAGTCACCAGGTAGCATATTGTTATGCACAGGCAGCTGATTCTCCAAGGTAAACTGAGTGACTGATAGATAGACCTATACTTACAACAGTGTACAAGTTACAGTTGTAATAAGGAATTTATTGTGGAAAAATGTATTCTTTTTTTCTTCCAAACTCAGTATTATTGTTATTCTATTAACATTACTGGGCAATTATGCAGGACATGGTTTAGGTCTGGTGCAGTTTTGGGCAGTAACATATTATTTAGTAACATATTATCTGATTAGTTTTTCAGTAAGAAGTAGTGTAATGGATTACAATGTGAAATTCGGTAATCCCAGTTAAGACAGTGTTTCTTTGGGGGGTTAGTTTGGTCTCTATGTGTTTCTCACCTAGTTTTGTTTTAAGTTGTTTTAAGTTGGACAACACAATTAAGGCCAGGTCAAGTTACAAATTGTTGGGCTGGCTGCTTGTTTAAACCACAGCTTTTTTTGATATGTTAAGTACAAAAGACACACGGGGCGCGTACCACATTGGGCCTAAGTGCCCTGAACAGTTGGTCCTTGGATTGACTCCCGGTCCGGCCAGACCTTTACTGCATGTCATTCCCCTGCTCTCTCTCCCTGTTTCCTGCCTTAACCGTCCTATCCGAATAAAGGCGAAAAGCCCAAAAAGATCATTTAAAAAAAACACATAAAAGATACGCCTTTGAAAATGTAACATTGAACTTTTGCTGCTGACTGGTAAGTAATTCTCATGTGAGAGAGAGTGAGAAATGGCACTTGCCATATTTAGTTGATTGGCTGTTGGTTAGTATTTTGCATTCAATTCATTCACACCAACAGTTGCGCAAGTTGTCACAATGTTTAATTCACTATTGTCTTTGTGGATACAACTTAAACAAACACTCAGGCGTGTTAGTGGTTAAGATGCATATCATATGACCACAAAGTCCCCCTCTCCAGCCATCAGTGTTTGTAGCATGTTACACCCTTTCACTCCCCTCTCATTTCCTGTATGTCTCAACTATCAGCTATTCTACATATTCCAAAAGGCAAACAAAAAGAATTACATTAAAAAAGGTGTTTTTGTCCAAATATGTATGGAGATGGCAGATTCATACTAGTTTAAAATCACACGTCCTGTTTGTAGAACATCCTGGAAGAAACTGAATAAGCTACAGAAGGGCTTATGGCTAGAGTAAGAAGAGTTTTAAGCACAGCTCTACAGTGGTTTTGAGTGGTGGACCATCACAGTATACCATAGTTGTAGATAAGATAACAAATAGAAGGCAGGAGCTTTTCATTTTGAAAGTGCATTCAATTTCTTTCTATTTAAAACTTATCTGTCTCTTTTCAGTCTCATGAGATTTTGCAAAGACAATTTGCATTGAAAACAACAAGCAAAGCCACAAGCAACAGCTACACTGACAGATACAAGCTGTGGTGGGCCGTCTCTCTGCCTTTGACCAACCACTAAAGCTGTTTACTCAGAAGAGACCTGACTATGGGCTTTAACAGGATATGTAGTGAGGTTAGAGGTGCAAGAAGGGAAGTGTTACAAGAGGCATCATAAAGCTAATTTTAATTGAACCGTTATACAGTTGCTGCTCAGTTATAGTGAAGAAGGAATACAGAGATCTGTACTTTCACAGTACAGTTTTGGTTTGTTACTCTTTTGTGAGCTTAACTTATTGTAAATGAAGGAGAGGTGCAAAGCAAGTGTAGCAGTCAAGCTGAGCTTACTCACATGGTGCAGTGTTCAGCTATGGTTTATGTGGGAGACTGCAAAAAATGACCATATAGGTCATCTGTGCAGGCAGCTTATTATTATGACCCATAGTTACAGTTTATAATTAGGTGACCTTGAGCATCTGTATTAGTAACTATGACAGGAGCAAAGGAGGGAATCAGGTGATGTGATAGCAATTGTTCTTTCTTTCAACTACTACCACTGTTCCACAAGGATAGCTGCATGTTTATTATTGTAACCATGACAACAAAGGTCCTCTAATCTTAATGAAGTACTTTCATTCAACCCAAACCACAATCTTTCCCTAAACCTAACCAAGTTGTTTTTGTGCCACCGTAGTGTGCGCAGAGACAAACAACCTTTATGGTCATTTAGGTTGGAAAACTTCTTTTTACACAGCTCTATCAAGTGATGTTAGACAATCTTTTGTTTAAACAGACAGATCTGTGCACAAATACCAGACGGACCAAAAACTAAAAGAAAAAAGAAATGAGAGATTTTAATCAGATCAGAGTTCTTTGTAACTTAATACACAATGAGACACATTTTCAAACGGCTCAAACACAAAACCACACATTCTTTTTTTATTCTAACCATGTAGTGTGCTACATGCATTATACGTCATACTGCAGTGAAAAGGAGGGGGGGGGTGCCTTTGAGTCAACCAGGTCCACCGCTCACTGTGATAATGTGGTCTGTAATGTTTCCATCTGCAAGCACATCAAGCGCCTCTGAGAACAAATGTACCAAAGAGTCACGTCTTCTTATGGTCCTTGAGCTGCGTGTTTCACTCTTGGTCGACAAGTATGTGAAGTCCAACAAGATCACAGAAGTAATTCTAAAAAAAAATAATAATAATAATATTTAAGTGTCATGTTCGCGTGAATAATTGATGGAGAGTAAAAGATTATGATTTTGCAGCAGTATATTTAGACATGGATATATTGCACATTGTTACATTGGTTGACGCATTCAGTTTGCAAAGTTTCCTTTAGAGTTATGAGATAAAAGAGGCAGGTCAAAGCGGGAGTGGGAGGATCACAGTTCAAACCCCTGCTTTTAACACAAAGAGCTGGGTTGGACCAGTGAATGTTTGCACTCTCCTCTCTCAACCAACAACCACCACAGACACAGACAAGTGCGCTACAAACACCCACTGACTGACAAGTACTCTGTCACTGACCAGGTATGAGATTGTTAGTGCCCTGCACCATGAAAGTATTACTGTTCCACAAGTGAAATAATATTACTGTATATGATAGTATTAATAAGATTTAAATGGCTGAGAATGACAGGAAGCAAAAGGTGTTTTGAAATCACACCTCATTGTTGGTGTCCAACCACAGCAATGCATCTTTCCATGCATCATTTGTTTCGTTTGTCAGTAGTGACTGTAAATGTGCATCTGTGTCTGGACACACACACACACACACACACACACAAGAATATACAAATCAATACACAAATGTATATATGACAGGGCTCTTATTTTTATAAATAGATTTTACCTGTTATTCCCCCTGTGTTCATTCCCTGTATATTTAATTGGAACACATGAGGAACACATAAGTGACAAACATTGCACTCTGTCAGTCACCTTGGTTGTTTTAGCTACTTAAAACAAAAGGCTTCATTTTTTAAAGCTATTGCTGATGTCACAGTGATTAAAGTGTTGCCTCACAATAATAAGGTTCAGACTTCTTAATTCATTGAGTGGGACATCGTCCTCTGTCCAAAAGGCGTTCATGTTAGTTGAATCTGAAACTAAGCTGCACAGTGTTACCTTATTGGCTGGTGTAACAGCCCTCCCCCACTGTCTGCTTCACTCTTTACCACAAATGACTGACAGAGTAGGCAGGGGTCAACACCAGTGATGTGGAGTGCCTGAATTCAGTGCGGTTATTCAAGATGGCTCCTCTCTCCTCGACTCCCAGTGTGACGATCTGTTTATTTATTTCATCCAAACAAAAGAATCAGACAAAATGTGTTTTGTCAGTAGTGACATGGTTGTTGGATGTTAAACTGTCATAAAAACATGTATATAAATATATTAGCTAGTGAACAAAAGAGTAGTTAAAGGTTGTACCTGCCGTTTGTTAAGTCATCTGGTTTTCACCAGTAGATGGCACTGAAGTGCATTAAAATCTCAATACACACAAACCAAATGTGGAAGGCCACAAATAATGCAACTACTGGATTTGTCGTTATACTTGCATTAATCCAAAGTTTTGATTCAAAATTGTCTTGCACTTATTACACACACAGAATCAAATCCATCCCAGTCCAAACCCTAGTAGTTTTAGATCTATGCTTGAGCCACAAAGTTACAGGATCACTGTAAGGCACTGCATTTTCATACCTCCAAGCTGGCGACAGCCATAGGCCGACGCATGAATGTTTTTGTGTTGTCTATCCGTCCATTCCTTCGTCCCATTCTTGTGAACATAATATTTCAGAAACATCTTGAGGCAAATTCTTCAAATTTGGGAATAAAAAGTTCACTTGGACTCAAGGATGAACTGATTAGAATTTAGTGGTCAAAGGTCAAGATCACTGTGAATGCACAATTTCACACAAATGCCTATGAGGAGTAGATGACATGAAGTGATGACATTTGATAATTGTAAGGTGGAAACTGTATTAATTGTATAGCTCTTCTGTGCAGCTTGGTTGAAGATGTGTGTGCAGCATCCATATTTTAGAATTTGTAGCTTCTTCCCAGCAACATCCATAGATGATGCTTGTCTACTGTCATGGATTCAACTTTGAGTTCTATCAGCTTTAGACAGGCAGATACAGATGTAAACTGCAACTGGTTGGCGGAGGCATACAACCGTGGGCAGTAACTCTAGTTCTAGTAATTCTGTATATAAATCCTGTAATTTTTAATTTTACCTTCTTGCTTTACCTAAATACTCCTTGTGTCCATAGTGTTTTAGTTGCATAACCCTAACCAGTGCAGGACTGCTTGTTTTTCTTGTCACTGAAAACATTGTTATGCTGCAGAATGAATTCGGGACTGATCAAACACCTCCCTGATGGTATTGTATTTTGGAATCAGAATCTAAATTTGAAAATCATGATATTTTTGGTTTACTAGTAACTAATCTGTAGAGGGAATAACAACAGTAGTAAAATATGTAATGTTAAATGGGTAAAGCCAATCCTCATGACATAAACAACACCTGCTATTCAACACATACAAACTAAACATCGCTTTTGCTGTTGCTGATGTTTATCACAGAGAGAAATTAAAGCCCACTCTGAAACATGAAACCAGAGCTTGTTGTTGGTGTTGTCTCATGTGTTCAGTTTGATATTAGCTCCTGTGGTAGAACAGTGAAACACCAGTATACAGAGAAGCCAATCAGATTGCTCTGAATGTGTTCCCTCCCACTTGATGTGATTATTAAAGCGAGTTATTTTATAATACAGTCTATATCACAAATAACAGCACTCTCAAGAGGAATAAACCAGAAAATGCTGATCATATTTTATATGCTGCTGATGCTTAGAGTAGGGCGTAAGTAATGTCAGATGGTCCGATTTACTCTGATCTGATCTTACGGTACATATACACTCTGTATATGTCTATGTCTGTTGTTATTCACTGCTCTGTTTAATGTCTTTTCAGGATGCACAGGCAAGCAGATTGAGCTGAAGACTGTTCGTGTTGGAGATGATGTACACCTGACATGTCCCCGCATAGGTTCAGGAACCTTGTTTTGGATCAGGCTTGTTTCGGGAAACCTTCCTAAAATCTTAGGAAAAACATATAGCTACGAGCCTGATCCTCGCATTACAGCCACTGAGGGGCATGGAACATTTGATCTGCATATTGGAAAAGCAAAGCTAAGTGATGCGGCAGTTTACTACTGTGTGAAAACACAACAAGGAGAATTAATATTTTTAGAAGGAACAGACCTGAGAGTTGAAGGTAAATACAGCCAAAAAGCAACAGATTTTTCAGATTCCTTTAATATGGTTTTGGTTTTGGTATGGTTTTTAAGTGTTTTTTGTTTGTTTTTTTTATTTCCCAGGACCACAACCTGTTACCACTGCAGTCCCTACATCTAATCCAGTCCACCCAGAAGACTTTGTGACTCTCCAGTGTTCAGTCCTTTCAGACTCTGAGAACAAAACACATCTAGAAGAAAAGTGCATGTACTGTTTTAGAGCTGGATCACATCAGTCTCTCCCAAGTTTTAATTATACTCAAGGAGACAGTGTTTATGAAAATGAAATGAACCCAGAGGGAGTCTCAACAAAGAAATGTATCCACAGCTTCTTGAAGAACATCAGCTGCTCTGATGCTGGGACTTATCACTGTGCTGTGGCCAAATGTGGAGAGAGATTCTCTGAAAATGAAAGAAAACTGGATGTTGAAGGTAATTGCAGAACATTTCTACTAGCATAACTGTGTTTAATTGCAAATCAGCTAGAATCCATTAAATCTATCAAATAGTAATACAATGGTGAATTACACTTTATTACACTTTTACTAATAAAGATTGTTTTTTCTCCATGTATTTCAGCAGTCAACATATGGGATTCTCACAGGGTCAACACACTTTTGCTTCTCTTGTGTGTTGCTTTAGCTATAACTCTGATTGCTTTAGCTTTCCTCATTCATTCCATAAAGGCTTATGATTGTTGCAATGGTAAGGGAACATTTCTTATACGTTGTTTTACTTGGAAAGAGTTAACTTCATTTGATTCACATTAGCACTGATCACAAGTTAACCAAAAGAACAGTTGCTTGGTAATGTAGTGAAATTCAGATAATAATTTTTGCTAGTTTTTCTTTATTGTTATTGTCTTTTTTTTTTTGCAAATTATTTTCTAATACAGTTCTCTTTGTTTAACAGGTAGATGGCAAAATCAGCATTTAAGGGTAAGATTAATCTTCTAAAAAAAAAATCTGGTTCCTTTTCATCTTAAATGCATTTATCATGATTTCACAAAATTTACCATATATACTTCTTCAGAGACATGAGGACGTGTGGGTTTATTCAGCTGTCGTCTTTACCATGATGAAAGGTGGCAGAGGTGGAATGAGTTGTGCAAAAGCAGCGGAGCGAGAGAGGATCTATGAGGCTTTTGGGTTTGATAGCCAGTCAGTCAGTTCCAGCAAACAAATCTCTCAGTGAAAACTAATAAATCATTTGACCTAGGAAAGGAAAACTTCTTATTAATATCCGTATTTGTGAAATGTTTGTCAAATCATCAAACGCATCTGCTCACTTCATTTCTAACATGTAAGCTTCATATTTTTCCTCATAAGTAAAATGAGGAGTTACAGGTGCTAAAATCAAATGCAGATAAAGAAGCAGTGCTGAATAAAGCAATTTGAGCTTGCATTATTTTCAAGCTTCAAGCACCACTGGAAGGGAAACTACCATAGTCACAGTTAAAGAACAAAAGTAAGTCATAGGTCTGTTGCATCATCAGACTACTGTCTTTGTTTAGAGACCAACTGATAGGAAAATTTTATTTTGATCAAACAGGCCTTCTGTGTAGTGTTTTCTCACAGCATGTTGTGTATTATGTGAACATTTCTGGAAGCTCTTAAAACTAATCAGAATTTTTCTGTATTATTTGATGTTGTTATTCTTTTTTTCTCTCTTAATCAATTGTATTATATTTCATTTTTGTACTTTTATTTACTTTTCTGTGTGTCATTGTCACCAATGATATCCCTATAATTTTAGAATCTTATTTACCAATGTCAAATACATTGTAACTTGAAAGGAGAAGTAAAATAAAGATTATAATTCTTACTATATATATATATATATATATATATATATATATATATATATTAGTTTATTTATTTATTGGTATTGTTAGAAGTAGTAGTAGTAGCTTTAATATGCCTCTTCCTGATAACAATATTACTTATGCATATATACGATAAACTAAACTTTGACTACAAATGCAGCTTGAATACATAGAAAATAACATTAAGCCTCTGACGTATCAGTCACTGCTCAAAAGCATGTACAGAAAAAAGTATGTATCACTTAAACAGGGATTTTAAAAACAAGAGACTGATGCTAAAAAACTGTCATTGTTTTTGTGTGAAAAAGTTGGAAGCAGCGCAGCAAGTCAGCTTTGCTGCCAGTCGGTCCCAGAGGTCATTTGCAGTACTGCAAAAAAAAAAGACCATTGCTCTAACAGAGACAACTGAAAAAACAATTGGCAGGACACCTCTTACTGCACACAAGGTTTATTATTCCTGTTTTTTAAAAGACTATTACTTTACATCTGTAAGTCCATGGGAATGAAGATGTTCATTTTTTCCATTTCAAATCCTGTTGTGAACAGGCCTTTAGGCTATGTTCAGACATATAGTAGCATTTTGTCAGGAAACAACAGTGCCTGAACAAACTAAATGAAACACATGCAACAGACGACAATATGTTTTAAGCCATAATACATGAAAAAATATGGATGATGTTTTTGCACAGTGTATGCACAGGCCCTGCTATACCTATGAAGAGGGTTGATGCTGGATGTGGTGATCTGCTCTGTTTTGTTGTACAGCAGAGTACAAACACTCCTGTGGTGACCCACTCGTCTTCTTAACCCTCTTTGTGTTCCTTGCAGAGAAATTCAGTGCTGCATAGTTCACTGACTCTGCTTCACCTTCCTGCAAAAAAAAAAAAAAAACTGTGTTGATGACTAAAACTTTTGAGATTTGGACTGCAACATCAAGACTAATTAGAGAACACAAATAATATGACACTTGAGCTTTTTAGGGGGAAAAAGGTGTACAGTTTGGTTTGAACACATTAGGCTACCCTTCATCCTCCACTGCACATACATTTAACCCACTGTTTCTCCAAGTTCCCCTCCAGACACATTTTAAAGTATATAAACATACTCTACTATGATTAATAGTTTGTTTGACATGGTTTTCTTACATAAAAAGTTTTTATTTCCTTTTAAACACTGAAAAAGGGCTTGAAGTATATTTACACTTACTTCCTCATTGAAAATTAACACTGTAAATGGGAACTGCACAGTGGGGCTATAAATATCTGAGTTTGTTAAGACAAATAACACTTCTCACAGTCAGTTTATCTAATGTTAATATAGAAATATTAGATTATATATATTAGATTATAGCAGTTTTAAAACAAATTTACCAAATTATCTGATCGATCTCCAGTTGATCTCTCATGTCCATAGTGATGGGAAGCACTCATTGCTCCTGATAATGAAAGAAAGGCTTTTCTTGTCACTTGAGCACCTGTTTGTTATGTGAAGTAGTAACTGTACATTCACTCCCAACAATGTTAGACCAACATCAAACCAGTCAAAAATGTATGTTTTTTTCCAGTAACTGGGGTGAAACAGATTCCTGTTTTAATAAGTCTATGTCTCATTTACTTTTATTTAGTCTGTGATAGTGGTAGTTTTACCTGAGTAAAGTATGTCAGTATTATTTGACTGATGTAAAAAAGTAATATAAATGCATGTTTTTCAAAGAAGACATATAGCTAGATCTTCCAATTAGGACTTAAATTGCCAAGCCAATTTTTGGCTTGTGATAAATTAACAGATATGCAATTTTTGACATTTATGATTGGGCCTCAGAGGGCTTAACTGAAATGACAAGTAAAACCAAAGCTAATCACTGTTGCAAACCTAAGCATAGTTAAATTAATACAAAAATCAACATATGATCAACTTACCTTTGCAATGATCACAAATTCCTCTCTGAATTACACAGAAAATAAGGATGACAATCACAATCACACAGCAGGTCAACAGTCCTCCAAGCACAAGGACAACTGGGTCCAGTTCTGATCCTGAATCTGAAAAATGTTCATAGAAACATTAAACATTTTATGATTATGGACTAATCATTTGATATTGGAAACACTGTAACCGAGCAATAAACTTGATAGTCTTTTACATATATTAGTCAGGCTAAATCAATGCATCCAAGACTCACATACAACTGTAAATACATACTTGTCTCCACCTTAGTTCCTTCACCAAACAGGATCTCTCCACATGTGACCACAGGCACAGTAGTAAGTCCCAGAATCAGAGTCCTGTATAGTTTTAGACAAACTGTAGACACAGCTCCTTTCTTCTTCTTCATCACTCCTGTTCCTCTGAGTGTAAATGATTCCTGGATGAGATCCTCCTGATCCAGCTCTGAACCAGTGCACACTGTGTTCACCTGGACACTGGACTCTGGTTTCTTTGTTCTTGGAGAGAAGTAAACACTGGAGAGTCATTGGGTCTCCCAGCTGGACTGATGCTGTCTCTGGACTTTGTTTCACATAGACGTGTTTCTGCTGATTCTGATCTGTGTGATTCAGTTTTTAAAAATGTCACAAAAATCACAATCTAGACTGTTTGACTTGAATGTAATTATCATTATCATGGGCAGAGAAAGTATACATTTACCGTTCACAGCCAAGAACGTGCCACTGCCGAAAGTCTGTGAATATGCTGTTCCATTTTGACAGAAATATGTTGCTTCATCCTCTTTGCTGACATTTCTGATGGTAAGAAGATACTGAGCCTCATCTTTTGTTACCGTGAAACGTGAGTCTTTAAATTGTTCATTAACAGTAATTGCACCAAGTACTCCTGCAGCAACTTTATACATTGTACGTCCAAGAGACTGTTTATACAAATTAAAGAATTTGCCTCCTATGTCCGCGACTGGACATATCAAAGTAACATTGTCACCAGGTTCAACCACAGTCAAAGAGATCTGCTGAGAAACCTCTGTAGTTTGAATCAGAGCTGAAGAAAAAAGACAATAACAAAAGTTAGACCTCAGCTTGACAAAGTCAATGAGAAATACACAGAAAGATTGTTACAGGGCCTCACCCAAAGTACATTACTATGTTTTCACACACAGTATACATAGTGCAAAAAGGTTAGTAGTATTTTTCACACACTAAATAAGAGTTGCACTTACACACTGTACTAAGAAGAATCAAAGCAGCCAGTCTTCCGATCATTGTGGTACAGCACTCTGACTGATGTCTTTCACCCAAATGGAAGATCTGATCACAAGGTCATCAGGGTTTACAAAGTGGAAATTACACTGATTGGCTGAAGCATAGCAAATGTACGTCCCCCTAAATAGGCAAACTCTCAATCAATTTGTAGTTTAACCAAGATGTGAATACAGTTGTTTTCTTTCTTCTTTTTTTTAATTACTGGTCTGAGATCTCTAGTTTATGTGCTTCGTTTGTTTAGCACTATAACACTAAGCCTTCTAACATATAAACCTGTTAAATGGAACCAATGCAAAATTAGACTCATGTAAAAAAAGTAATTGTGTTGTATTTTCTGGTTAGCATCTTAGTTAGAGCAAATAAACAAGACAATTTGGAGCTGCTAAAAGCTCCTCACCTAGCTCAGTTGTTTCTTCTTTTTTTTGCGCCAGTACTGTTCAACACACCCCAAAACAATCTTTAAAGAGATTAAACTCATCTCAACTCTATCCCATCTAACTCTGCAAGAAGGAACCAGTCCTGTTTTTCTATATGCCAGACATCCCCATAAAAACTGAAAGCTATACTACTTTAACAAGTGAGGTCTAGGACATCAAGACACAGAAGCAGTGATACAGTGGAGCAGGTTGTTGTTGTGTTCCTCAAGTCATTTCTGAGCAATTTTAGCAGTGTGGGGTCACATTGTCTCACGGGGGGAGGTTGCTGCTGTTGGGGAGTGCTGTTGCCATGAGGGGGGTTCTTGCTCTGTAACAATGTTTAGGTGGTTGGTATGTGTCAGAAACATCCAAATAAATTCCCGGACCAAGGGGAACATGGCATTGCAATGAGATGACCAGTGTTATTGACTGTCAGTGGTTTTAATGGCTGATGAGTTCTAGGTCTTATTGTCCCCAACGTGTTGGCTGGTACAGCATGTTAAGAAGAGATGCTGCATTTTGGTGTGACATACTGAAATCACTCTATGCTTATACTCTATATTGTTTTCAAATGCTGAACCACACTGGGAGTATTCCAGTTGGATCAGGGCTTGAGGCTTATCAAAATATTTGGAAATCAGAGAATAGATACTTAGTCCTGTTTCATTGAGTCTTCATGTTCTGAAAGAGAAAGAGAGAGAGACAACAGAGACAGTGGTTTTGACAATGACCTGTGGAAACATGGCTAAAAGAAGCACAGACTGTATGGAGCTTTAAATATTGCAATCACGTCCAATCTTTCTAGCAGACATGTATGAAAATACTGCATAAAAAGATTGTCTAGAGAAAACTTCAAATGAATTAAGTAAGTTCCTCTGTCTTTGTAGTTTCACAGCTCTTTGCAAAGGCATTCTGCATGTTTGTCTTGAGAACAACAAGCAAAGCCTCAAGCAACAACTACACAACAGACGTAGGCTGTGGCGGGCCATTCCTCTGCCCTTTGACCAACCACCGAGACTGTTTGCTCAGAACAGACCTGACTATGGGCTTCAACAGGATATGATGAGAGGTTGAAGTTGCAAGCTACAAAAGCACGGAGAGGGAGTTTAGGTTAAGCCAGGGATTGTTTTCTGTTTTCTTACATATCGTCTCACAGCAAATTTATTGATTAATCTACCGTTGACTTTTTATACATGTCCTGATAGAAAAAGGATTAAATAAAGTTTGTAAGAAGCCCATCAGACAAACACCGTCAGTGTCACATTGACACCTACCTCATGTCATTCAGAGTTTCAAATTGACTTGACTGCTTTTACGATTGTGGGAGGAAACCATTGCAGGGTCAAGGACGGCATGCAAACTTAACACAAAATGAACTGAGCTTTCTAATTTTAATGACGAAGCAGTAAAATGTGTATTCTCATGCTTTTAGCCGTACTGGTTTGAGGAATATTTTCTCCCCTGTAATGCATTAATTAATTAATACATTAATTCGGTGCAAATCAGCCTCTAATAGATGGTCAGATTGTGTATTGGTTATCTTATTTCCCTTGAATATTAAAAGTCATTATTTCCTTATACTGTAGGCAGTGTTAAAGCTTTAACATTTTTAATATCATAATTGTCAGACCTCTCATAGATCTGACTGCATGTGTGGTAAAAGACCCTTTCACTTCACACCTTAGTTTGAAAGCTTAACCACAACAATGCTGAAGTTTCCATGCATCATTTGTTTGTCAGTGAACAGACTGTGCACACAGAAAGTACAAAGCACAAAGCGGGACACAAAGCACACCAAAGTATTTATTGCTGAGCTTTTATTTTGAATTACAGTTAGGTGCTCCTCTCCCTTTCATTGTTAAGTGGTCAACTGTACATATGGTGACTCAGGAGTTATTTGTCTGTATTCTTTATAGTTTTCTTGTTAATGTAGGTAAATTGTACCTTTTAAAAAAGATGTTTGCATTGTCTGTCTTGGTTTTTCATATGTGGAGTTTAACTGGATCTTGTTCCAGGTTCACATGGGTCCTAGTAATATCATCAACTCTAAATTACCCATACTGTAACAGCAGTGGTAAGTACTGTACGCTGAGTGTAACCCTGCTGCTGTCTGCTGTGCTCTTCCTGCTGATGTGTTTCACTACAGATGACTGACAGGCAGAGTGGGCGTGTCATTGTGTATGATGAGGGATTGGCCGGTCCCTCTCCAGTCCATCTCTTTGGTCCAAGCTGAAGTGTTGTATTGTGGTTGATTGTCACAGCATTTTGCACTGACCCGATCATAGTCCCCAGAGGACTATGAATCCTATTTAAGATGGTAATTCCCTGACATTTCATCCAGTGCCACCGGCAGGTGGGCTTTTTTTTTTTTTTTTGTTAAATATCTCAACAATTCTTGTGCGGACTTTGATGAAATTTGATACACTTGTTCATGCCCCCCCACAGGATAAATTGTAATACCTGGGTTTCCCCCTGATTTTTCATCAAGCACTATCATCAGATAAAAGTTTGGTTTTCACCCTATACATGTAAATGGCATACCTTGCTTTTACTGCTAGTTAGCAAATGTTAGCATGCTTACATGTTAAAAGTAAGATGGTGAACATGGTAAAAAAAATAAAATAAAAAAAATAAATAAAAAATCATACCTGCTGTACATCAGCATGTTAGCATGCCAAGCTCAAATCACCACTGTTCCTACAACCTTGCTGAGCTGTTAACATTGGACTCTTGGTCTTGTTTAAATGTACTCTATTCAAATAGATGAGATAATTCCTAGTGTAGTACAGATATGGATGTTGGATTTCATCTCAAACTAATAATTAACATTGTATTCTTTTAAACCATGTCAGCTATATTTTCCTAACCAAGTGTTTTTGGTTTCTAGTCTTAATCATATATGAAGTTGCCATGCACAGATTGTATGTGATTAATAAAATCAGAGTATGTTTCATCCTGCAAGGTAACACTTTTCTGTTAATTTCCCTCACAGGAAACATATTGTTAACACAACAGGTATGTTGTTTACCATATCTCTCCTCTAAGACCTTCAGTGTTCACTGTAAGTGTCAGATTTAGGAACCCACCATGAGAGCCAAATATAAGATGATAAAAGCGTGCTGCTGGTGTTGTCTCATGCTTCATTTGGAACGTTTGGTTGACATATTTCCGCTGTGGTAGTACAGTGAAACGCCAACATAACAAAAGGCCAATCAGATTGCTGTGAAATTGTTCCCTCCCATTTGATAGGAGTACATCAAGGCAGATCATCTCATAATAAATTAACTGCTGTCTCAGCTGCTGAGACCAGAAAATGCCAGTTTTAATATACATACTGCTCTTGATCAACATTGGACGTAAGTATTAAAGTCAGATTCATTCCAGTTATATTTGAAATACATTGTCTTCTCTTTACATTAATATAGAGAGGGCATCTAAATGTATCTCTGCTGTTAATTATTGCTCTGTTTTGATCTTATTTTCAGGATGCACAGACGATCACATCTTTGAGACAAAGACTGTTGATGTCGGAGATGATGTGACTCTGACATGTCCTCGCAAGACAACTTGGCTTGCTTCAGACTTATTTTGGATCAGGCTTGTTCCTGGAACATTTCCAGAAGCTTTAGGAGGAATGATAGCCTATAATTTTGACCGTGTAAAGAAAACTAATCACATGACAGCAAAACAAGAACCTGGATTATTTGTTCTGCATTTTTCCAAGACACGTTTAAGTGATACTGCAGTCTACTACTGCATAAAAGTGGAACAACGTAACATGACATTTCTGAAAGGAATATTTCTGAGAATCAAAGGTAACAGTTTTTTCTTTCTTCCCTGTATATATTTAGTCCATATATCTTTGAATAATTCATATGAAGGTGACCAGACTTTTGTTTAAAAAAGATATTATTTGTGTTTTTTGTTTTCTGTTTGTTTTTACAGGGCCAGAACCTGATATCACTGCCGTCACTCAAGACTTTCTGTCTGATCCAGTTCGTCCAGGAGACTCAGTGACTCTGCAGTGTTCAGTCCTCTCTGACTCTGAGAAGAAAACATGTCTAGAAGATCACCATGTGTACTGGTTCAGAGCCAGATCAGATAAATCTCATCCCAGTTTGATTTATGCTCATAGAAATCACAGTGATACATGTGAAGAGGGTCCTGAGGTTCATTCTCCTCAGAAATGTGTCTACAGCTTTTCTAAGAACGTCAGCTCCTCTGATGCTGGGACTTATTACTGTGCTGTGGCCACATGTGGAGAGATCATTTTTGGAAATGGAACAAAACTGGACATTGAAGGTAACGGCACCATATTCCTATATAATGAGAAAATTACCACCATCTTCTGAACATTATTTTATCAAATATTGTCAATTATGTATTCCTATTTCTTGATTTTAATTATTTGTCCATGTGTTTCAGTTGTCAGCACGTGTGATTCACAAGAGGACAATTCAGTTGTCTTTCTGCTGTTTGTTGCTTTGGCTATAAGTCTGATTGTTATAGCCTTCCTTGTCTATGTCATCACAAAAAAGTCTTGTGATTGTTGCAAAGGTAAGAAAGGTTATGTTATGTATCAATGTATTAATATTTCGTCCCAAAAGGTAGCATCATTTGTTTAGTATTTGCTCTCTGTATAAGTAAATCTACAGTATCATTAAAGTGATTCCAATGACTCTTTTTTTAACACTACAGCTGCAGTCAGTCTGCAAACAAATGCTGCAACAGCCAGTGGTAATCAGCAAAGCCAGCAGGTAAAGAATTAAAAAATGTAGCTACAAGCAACATTTTTTTTTTTCTTTTTTTTTTTTACATAATCTGATTTCTCATTTTCAGTTTTGCTCTTTATTTCCTCAGAGAAATGAGGAGCCTTTGGTTTACTCTACAGCAGTCTTCACCAGGAGAAAAACTGACAAAGCAGGGAGAAGGAAGGCAACAGCAAAGGAAGAGACAATCTACACTGATGTCAGGGCTTTCGCAATAGACTAACAATCCATTCCATATTATTTTTGTGGTTTTTAAAGGTTTTCAAAGAAGGTTTGATGAATCTGCCAAGCTGGTAAGAAAGATTCATCTTGAAAGAGCTGTGAGAAAGGTTACCTTTGTCTCTTTTATGTTATGCAGTTTTAGAGTTGTTAACGTCCTTCCATGACTTTATCTCTGTATTAATGCGCTGCAAAGAACAGGTGTATTAAAAGAACTCAACATGTGTATGTGTGTTTGTTAATAAACTAACTTTCACATCTAAAATGCACAGAGCTAAAATGTTGTTGTTGTTGTTTTTTTAATTGTTGTTGTCAGTGGGATTCTTGCATTGTCAGGACCTGACAGTTATGTTATCAACAATTTTCCCTCAATCAGCTGCCAGTTCATTTGCTCATATGTTTCCTCAGTGCTGTTCATGCTATGGGCTCATTCCTGTTACCTGCCTGCTACCTGTATTTACTGGCCTGATGTCTGTCTGCCTGCCTGTCCACCTATCTACTGGTAAGCCTGGTTTTCATCATTTATTTATCATCTACTAAAACCCGGCCACCTCATCATTTATTAAAATAACTTCTTTGCATCAGCCTGCCTGGGTGTCTGTGCTTGGGTCCTCCCTGCTTATGCTTCTACCACCAGGCGTGACAATCTACATTCATATTTACTTTGAAGCGTTCTAGATTGCTGCTCAGTAAAATGATGTGCTGTTCTTCATTTTGTGCAGTGCTTCACACAAACTATTTGTGCATTCATGTTTACTCTCAAACTGGCATTAATCTTGTTTTTTGTTTTTGCCTTTAATAAAGATGTGAAGTGATACTTGTCAGTAACAAGCAGCAAACAAGATTACAAACAGATTTCATCAGCACAGAAAAAGTTTCAAAGGATTTAGTGAACGTGGACTGTGCCTACCAAAATACAAGACACTCCCAAGTGCACTTTTGAATCTCTGTTCTGTGATAACCAGTCAGATGCGTTTGATGGTCTGACCTCTCAATCATCACGCCTCCTTTACTTACTGAAGAGATACCATCAAGATGATCCTGTGTGCTGAACAATGCTTTTTATTCATCATGGATGTAAGTACTTTTTTATTCTGTTTACTTGATTATGTTTGTGTCAACTGCGTCATTTTCATCATAATAAAAAGAACAAGATGTGTCAGATAAATCAGAGATATGAAATGACTGTGAGTAAAGATCTGACTCTCTTAGAGCTGTGTTTATCACTTCTCTAGGAACATCAGCTCCTCTGATTCTGGGACTTATTACTGTGCTGTGTGTTCTTGTTTTGTCTATTAGGAAACAGATTTAAATATCAGATTATACGGTAAAAATCCATAAAGATGAATATTAGTAATGTCTGTATTTTAAAATTATTAGGTGATATTAAACATCATTTACTAATTGTTTCTGCCTTTTCATAATGTTTCAGGAAGCTTCATGTGGTCACAGACGGCCTGTGCAGTTATTTTTCTGCTGAGTACTGTCATGGCTGTAAGTCTGTTACAGCCTTCCTCATTCACACCATCAAGAAAAAACAAGTGTGACTGTTGCAACAGCAATAGAAGTTACTCATTGTTCTCTATCTAAAAGTATTACATCAAAACTACATCATCATTATTTATTGTCATCTATATTTTTTCTGTTTCATTATCTAGCTGCTGTTTCCCTGCACAAACAGTGATGGTCTGAGGAGTCAGCGGGTAAAGTATTTAATGGTTGGATAAAGCATCAAACGTAGTTTCTACTTTGCCTCACATATTTTCTCAGAGACGACGACTGCTGTCATATTTACCATGATGAAATTTGAGGAGGAAAGCATGTACTGATTGATACTCAGTATCAGCCAGTGCCCTGTGCTTTTTGTTTGTTTTTGATGTGTGACCATTTAAACTATTTATGAGCATGATATGGAACTACACCAAATTACGTCAATAAAAAAAATGTTTACAACTGCTGTGTCATTGTGCAAAAGTAGTGTTAGTTACACTTTACAGGATTACTGAAATCCATCTGACATTTAAATAATACTAAACTTTTACTTTGAAACTGACAGCTTCTGAGGGGTTTAACTGGATTGTGTGTAGTTCTCTTAAAGCATGTTGCAATTTCATGTGAAAAAAGCAAAATTCTCATCAAAATGGATTTTATAATTCAACTCCCTTCAGTGTTGATTTTTTAAAATAAATGATGATTGAAGTTGCAGTTAATCAATCTGTGAAGACAATAAAAAACGAAAGAGGCCCACTGACATGTTGGCCCCTTACAGAAATACTGGCACATATGCTGTGGCAAAGTAATTATCAAAGCAACTGAAAGATGTTTGCTCTCCCATAAAATCACCTGAATGTCACGGTTGTTGGCAAATATACATCCTCTGACATTCTGAAGTGCTACATGTGAACACAGCCTAACATGACGTTACATGCACAGTCCCTGCTCTACCTATAGAGACGGGTGTTGCCGGTTGTGGTAATCTGCTCTAGCAACAGAGTACACACACTCCTGTGGTGACTCTCTCTTCTTCTTTCCTCGTTTTCCTCGCCTTTCAGAGAAATCCAGTGCTGCATAGTTCACTGCGTCTGCTTCACCAGCCTGAAAAAATATATAACAAAAATATATAACAATATATATATATATATATATATATATATATATTTGTTTACATCACTACAATAGTGATATAAAAACAGGACGAGACATAACTGAATATTTACATGAATATTTACCAGATCATTTGATTGGTCCGCAGGTGACTTGTCATGTCCAAGATGATGGGACGTACTTACTGCCTCTGTTTCAAAAATGTAAAAGCCGTCACATTGTATTCAAACACAGAGAATATGATTACTGCTGTCATAGCATAGTGTGATTTTTGTCATTGTCTCATTGAAATAAAAGGATGAATGAACGATACATATATTTTCAGTTTTGAGCTTTACAATCACACAAATACAAACTCTTCTCTTCTGTAATGTGCTCAGTACAGATTCAGTTTTCTAATGGTTCCCACTGATTAACTCCACTAGAGCTTTGAGCCAGTCAGATGTGAAATACGTTGCTCAGTGGCATCTGGATGACAGTTTGTAATGATATGTAATGTCTGAGGTTCGATGTTAAAGATTTCCATCAGCAGTAAGATGTGGTGGTGAGACATAACATATACATTCAGACCTTTAAATTGGGGTCTGAAAGGCACAGTTGAAATGAAAATATGGTGAACATACCTTTGCAGTGTTTGCAAACTTTCCTTTGATTTATGTAGAAAATGAGGACGGCAGTTACAGTCACACAGCAGGCCAACAGTACTCCAAGAACAAGGAAGACTAGGTCCAGTTCTGATCCACATTCTGAAAAATGAGACATTCAAAGACACATTCACCATTATTTAAATATTGAGTCTCAGGTGTAATTATTTGTTGTTGGAAACAACAGTGTCAGTCAGAAAAATAATTATATTTTGTCAGTACACACAAATGATGAGTCAATATTCAGTTTTATGTTTTGGACTAAAAATTTGACAGATATTAATGAACACTTTCAGATTTATACATGCAAAATAAAATGGAGCAAGGCACAGTTTTCTAGAGGGTAAGAAAAATAATGCATAATTTTATTATGAATGAGTTCCTCAATATCTTTGCATAACACATGTTTAAGGTCTCAAATGTTTCAGTGGAACACATTGAGTTAAGTTAATAACTTGTGGCTTCCTGCTTTTATCAACACTAAATCATATTCTTAAACTTAAAAAAAACAACAGACCAATAAAGGCGATATCCTTTTACATTTACATATTTTAGTCAGGCTAAATCAATGCATCCAAGACTCATTTAACTGTAAATACGTACTTGTCTCCACTTTAGTTCCTTCACCAAACAGGATCTCTCCACATGTGACAACAGCACAGTAGTAAGTCCCAGAATCAGAGGAGTCCTGTATAGTTTTAGACAAACTGTAGACACAGCTCCTTTCCTCTTCTTCATCACTCCTGTTCCTGTGAGTGTAAATGATTCCTGGATGAGATCCTCCTGATCCAGCTCTGAACCAGTGCACACTGTGTTCACCTGGACACTGGACTCTGGTTTCTTTGTTCTTGGAGAGAAGTGAACACTGGAGAGTCATTGGGTCCCCCAGCTGGACTGATGCTGTCTCCGGACTTTGTTTCACGTGGACAGATTTCTGCTGTTTCCAATCTGTGTGATTCAGACAAAAAACTGTTTGACTTAAAAATGTACTGATCATTAACAAGGGCAAAGATATTGAAAATATGGAAAGATATTTTACCGTTCACAGCCAAGAATGTGCCACTGCCAGAGGTCAGTGAAAACGTTGTTCCAGTTTGACAGAAATATGTTGCTTCATCCTCTTTGCTGACATTTCTGATGGTAAGAAGAGACTGAGCCTCCTTTTTTGTTACTGTGAAACGCGGATCTTTAAATTGTTCAGTGATTGTAATTTTTTCAAAGATTACAGCAGCTACTGTTTGGGCCATGTGTCCGAGAGACTGCTTATACCAGTAGGATCTGTCGTCCTTCTCAGCAACTGGACAGTGAAGAGTTACATTCTCACCAAGTTCAACCACAGTCAAAGAGATCTGCTGAGAAACCTTTGTAGTTTGAATCAGACCTGATGAAAAAAGAAAAAAGACTAAGTTACAACGCAAAAAGACAAAATCATGAAAAATGTCCAGTATTTGCCATAAAAGAAATCACAGGGCCTTCCCTAGTATATAACAATGGAGAAATAATAGTCTGCCGTAGCATTTTTTCTCACACTGGTAAGAATTGCACTCACATGCTGTACAAAGAAGGATAAAAGCAGCCAGTCGTCCGATCATTGTGGTACAGCACCCTTCTCTTGCACTACTGAAGTCTTCCTACCCAAATGGAAGGTTTAGTCACACGATCATCAAGGTTTACAAAGAGGTAATCAGTGATTGGCTGAAATGAAGAAAGTGAACATCCCCCTACATTTAGCAAACCTGTGATCCATTTTCATTTGATAAGAGATCTGCGTGTACTTATAGTTTATATAGTTATAGTTTTTTTGTATTATTGCCAGAGATGTCTTAATTCTGACCACTGATCATGACTGAGTTTCCTGTTTACTTCTTGCTAACATGCATGTGTATCTTTAGCAGTCATACTGTGGAGCAGTATTTTTGATTTTATGCAGCCCAGATGGTTTCACACACTTTTGTCACAGAACAAAATCCCATCATGTTTTAGATGTATTGGTGGCTAGCTTGCCAGCCCATGAGATGCTACATGGAAATATTCCTAATATTGTTATTCCTCTTTCAGTCTATGCTAGCTGTTTTTATTTGAGTGTTTGTGCTAAGCTAGGCTAAACCCACCATGAGCCTTTGAAAAAACTGGATATAGGCCAACTGGACTTTTCAAAAATTGTTCATATTTAGACCTCCAAATAAACAATATGAGGAGACAACAGCTTGCCAGCCCATGAGATGCTACATGGAAATATTCCTAATATTGTTATTCCTCTTTCAGTCTATGCTAGCTGTTTTTATTTGAGTGTTTGTGCTAAGCTAGGCTAAACCACCATGAGCCTTTGAAAAAACTGGATATAGGCCAACTGGACTTTTCAAAAATTGTTCATATTTAGACCTCCAAATAAACAATATGAGAGGGAGACAAACAGACATTTGAGCTCATGTTAGCTACAGCGTAGGTTTTGGCCTGTGGTTTTGAGGGACAGGTGCATGGCAAAGGTGAGAGGAAATGACCAAAACCACACAGAAAATCTCTACAGATTACCTCAGGAATGTGGAGAATTCAAAGGTAAATGTATATGTGAGAAAAAAGACCACAGAACTCTATTGAATGTGCAATTTGTCATTGACACAAAGCATTGCAATTGTATCAGCCCTTACTGAGGAAACTTATGACAAGTTTCACCAATTATTCTTTTATTAAAATAACATTGAGAAATTTAACTGCACATTTCTGTTGTCATGTTTCTTCGTAGTAAAATACAGAAATCTCCTCTGATATATGAGCAGTGAACTCAAGAAAATGTTACCATATCAGCACCACTATTTTTTTTTTTTCTTTGCTTTTGCTTTTCTTAGGACTAAATATAAACTCCTCCACCATCCTCTGGTTTCACAGCACATTGAGAACATCAAGCAAAGCCACATGCAGCAGCTACACTGATACAGGTTGTGGTGGGCCATCTTTCCGCCCTTTGACCAACTACTGAAGCTGTTTACTCAGAACAGACCTGACAATGGGCTTCAACAGGATATGTAGTGAGAGAAAAGCTACATGCGGCTATAGCAAGCTAATTTTAATTGAACAAATTAAAGTTGTTTTAGTTTTGCTCACTTGCTAATGTGCTTATTTCATGTTTTAATTTTATAAATCCACACAGCATTCATTTGGACAGGCTGCCAGTTCATCGCTGTGTCAACTGATGAGCATTGGACTTTAACGAGAGTGTCAAAGCTTTTTCTCAGTAACTGGCAAACTCATCTTAAGATCACAGTATAAAGTCCTGTTCCTGCCACAGGAGCCACAGTGGGACACCTGAATGATTGGCACCTCCCCCCTTTTACAACAACTACCAATGAAAAGCATCAAACTGTAGAGAAGTTGCTATGAAAAAAGTCATGAAGTAGCTTGACTGAGTAGGTGTCCATCTCTCCTCCTTTAACTACTCCTGTAAGTTGATGTGATATTAATATAATCATAAACTGTAGTGGTATTTCACTTAACAAGATAAAACAGCAGTAGAGGCTCAGCTTCCTGCTAAAACAGAGAGTTTGAAAGAAGAAAAGTCCATTTGTATTCACACCTTTGTTTGAAACCTCAGCCACAACAGTGCTTAAAGAAAAGTTTCCATGCAACTTTTGTTTGTCAGTAGTGACTGTGAATGTGTGTTATTTGTCTGTTTGTGTGTTAGCAATGGTGTGGACACAAACACAAAGTAGAAAGTACAAAGCAGAACTCAAAGTGCATGAAAGTATCTGATGCAGGGCTGTTGATTTAAATTACGTTTTACAGTAGTTAGTTGTGTCTACAGTTTTATATATGTATCTGTGTGTGTTTATTATGTGACCAGTGACTGGACACAACATTATCTCAGGGAATCAGTGATTTAACTGTATGATAATATTTCTTTCATGTGTCAAAACTCCAGCAATACTTATAGTATCATTATTGTCAAACCAATGTGTTTTATCTTGTGGTCAGCAACACCTTGATGAAGGCCGGAAACCAGAATGTGTCGATCAAAAAAATGTTGTCACTGTTTTAACCCAGTATTTTCTCTGTTTTTCTATTTTCACTCTCCATACACTTTACCAGTAGCTGAAGTTGTACCAGACACCTCCACTCTACTTTGGTCATTTCTGTGATGCCAGAGTTTGTGGTGTTGTACTGGACTGTGTGTCTGTAACTTCACCACCATAAATAGCATCACCCAGAATATTGATCACTTTGCTGTTTTTATTATGTCACTTCAAAGGAAAAACTTCCTTATTAGAAAAAAAAGAAACTCCCACCTCCATATGAATGTGTTTCTGTGATACTGTGAGAGTTGTGCTCTGCTACTGCCTTTCAGTAGTGAACTGAAAAAGATGGTGTAACCACAACCACCTCCCCAGCTCTTTATGCTTTGCTCCTCCTGCTGAAATGACTCACATGAAGAGTAGGAGGGTCATCACTGATGATGTGGAGCTACTGAATTGGCTGGCTTTCACAATACTTAAGATGGCTCCTCTGTCTTTGTGTTTCATTGTGTCAAATGGCCACTCAAACGTAATAGTAACAACAGTGCTGTAGGACACAGGCCCTTATACTGTATTTAACATTATATTACACAGGAATGAAGTCTAGTCTCTCTAAGAATGATGTAGACTTGTCTGCAGTTTGTCATTTACATCCAGTGATAATGTTTAGTGGCAGTGTAGGAAAGACTGCACTGTGTCATTCGTGTAACATAATGAAAGGCTTGACCTTGATTTTAAAAGCCCTGCACACTTAAACTCAAGCAGCAAACTCAAAACATTGATAAGAATGAAAAGGATGGTTGGTTTTGTTGCCTCTGTTAATGCGGGACAACAAAACCAGCAGTAGGATTAGGGACATGTCAGTCAAGTGAAGTTCATATACACCTACACAGTTCTGACAGGAGGTCAACTTCTGTTTAAAAAAAAAAAAAACATCCATAAGGGTAGATTTTGGTTTGGATGCACAGGGGCTTTAATCACAGTTAATTTGCCATCACAATACTTTTCTCACTTTTAACCATCCTGTAAAAAATGGCATTGACCATCACATGAGGTCACCTTTTGCAACAGTGCTTCTTTTGGTTTGATTGTGAGTTTGACTGGTTTAATGCACCAAACTATGTGGCAAACAATGAGATAAGTCAATCATGTTGGACAGGGAAAATACCCATGAATCCCTAGGTAAACTGCACCTGCTCGCTATTTCCATGTTTTTGGAAAACAGGCTACAACCCCAACAAATATAGTGTACAACAGTGGATTAAATTGACAAACTAAAGATGTACAACACATAAATGTGGAGTACTGTGTAATATTTTATGCTCTTCACCCCCTTGTATTAAGAGAAATTCTCTAATGTGACCCCCGAAGTGACACGTAGGAGGTAATATTTGTGTGTGTCTGAAGCAGCTTGACCTTATTAGTGATTATTAACAGTTCGTCAAATCAAATCATCTGTCATGTTTACTCTCAGCGTCAGTTACAGAAACCCACCCTGAGACATGAAACAAAAGCGGTTGTGTTTTTTCGTGTGTTTAGGTTAGAAAGATGGTTGTTATGATTTCCACTGTGGTAGTACAGTGAGACACCAACATAACAAGAGGCCAATCAGATCCCTCTCACATTGTTCCCTCCCACTTGATGTGATTATATTAAGGCAATTCATCTTATAATATGGTCTGATTTATTTGCTGTCTCAAGTGGATTAACAGGAAAATGCTGATCATATTCCATCTACTGCTGTTGTTCAGAGCGGGACGTAAGTGTAAAAAATCTGATTTTTGGTGTACTAAAGCAGATTTCTTCCAATTTATATTCTGGACAATATCCTTTTAAGTATGTTTTCATCTTCTTGCATCGTTGTAGCACAGTCCACATATTAATCTATCTGTTATTAATTGCTGCTCTCTTATTTTCAGAATGCAACAATGATGCACCAACTCTTGAGACAAAGATTGTTGGTGTTGGAGGTGATGTGAACTTGACTTGTACTCGTGAGAAATCTGATTACCAGTGCCAACTTATTTTGGATCAGACTTGTTTCTGGAAACTTGCCCGAGTTCTTGGGAGGAACATATGCCTTTGATTATGATGGTGTTAATGAGATTCCTCGCATCACAGCTAAACAAGAGCCTGGAACTTTTCTTCTGCGTATCACTAAAACAGAGCTAAGTGATACTGGATTGTACTACTGTATAAAGGTGGATCTACTAGACATGACATTTTTGAACCTAACATTTCTGAGAATTAAAGGTAAATATGCAGCAAGCAGACTCACACTCCTTAAAAAATGTAATTACCATGCTTTCATCAAACACCATTTATAATAGCAGTTTAATTTTCCTACATGTCTATATAATCATAGTACATTCCCATCCTTGATAGGAAAGTATTAATTTTCTATAAATAGAATGAGTAAAATATGTTTAATTCTGTGTTTGTATTTGCCAGGACCTGAACCTGATATCACTGCCATTGTTCAAATCCCTCCATCTGATCCAGTTCATCCAGGAGACTCAGTAACTCTGCAGTGTTCAGTCCTCTCTGACTCTGAGAAGAAAACGTGTCCAGGAGATCACAGTGTGTACTGGTTCAGAGCCGGATCAGATGAATCTCATCCCAGCTTAATTTACACTCATAGAAATAGCACTGATTATTGTGAAAACAGCCATGAAGCTCATGCTCTACAGAAATGTGTCTACAACTTCTCTAAAATCATCCGCTCCTCTGATTCTGGGACTTATTACTGTGCTGTGGCCACATGTGGAGAGATCATTTTTGGAAATGGAACAAAACTGGACATTGAAGGTAAGTGTGGAACATTTCTATATAATGGCACAATTAGTATTTTGTGTGTTTGTTTTAGAGTATGGTAGAGTCCATTATCTCATGTGTCTGAGAACACTTGTTCTTAATCCATTTTGACATCCTCTCAAATCATAATTAACTTTTATTATGTGGTCCTCATATTGTTTCAGCACTCAACATGTGGGATTTACAGAAGGCCAATACAGTTCTGTTTCTGATATTTGCTATTTTGGCTGTAAGTCTGTTTGTTATAGCCTTCCTCATTTACACCATCAAGAAAAACAAGTGTGATTGTTGCAGCGGTAAGTTATTCATCCTTCTCTATCCAACAGTATAACTATACTGCATCCTTATCGATTGTTAAATATACATTTTCTATTTCATTATCCAGCTGTTGACCTGCAAAAAAACATTGTTGGTCAGAGGAATCCACAGGTGAGGAATTTAAAGGTAGAATTAATCTAATATAAAAAAAAAGCGGTGAAGCTTTTTTGCTTCTTTGTCATCTTCTATATTTTCTCAGAGGCATGGAGACATGTCGGTTTATTCTGCTGTCGTATTCACCATCATGAAAGCTGATGGTGGTGCGATAAAGGATGAAAAAGCAGCAGAGACAGAGAGGATCTATGCTGCTGTGAAGGCTTTTGGGTTGGGTCATTGAGTTAACAGCTCTGTTTGGTTTTGGTTGATTCACATCATTCTGTTTGGAGCTAAAGGGCTGGTTATATGTGACTGTTTAGAAATACTGTACATACTATGTATTTTCCGTATATATACATATATATGTATGTTCTGTTCCTTCATTAAAACTTAGTCAGACTGAAAAATGAAATGAAATGAGGAGAAAAAAAATAGAATTCTAAATATGAAATCTGATTTGTGTCTCACCTGTGAAGTTCATTATCCTCATCTCCAAAAGTAATCACTAATAGTTCAAGTTAAAGAAAACTTTATAGATTTTACATTTGAAGAAGAGCACTGAGTCAGTACCACGCTAGACATGTTGTTTGGAGACAGAAACCATATGAAATGTAAACATTTTCTGGGGAGGTTCAAACTGTTTTTTCTGAGAATGATGTGGAACTCTCACCATGTAAATAAATAAAATATATTTTCTGTGCCAAACTCGCTGCTGATGTGATCTGATGGTTCTTGAAAAAACAAGTGTGGATTATTATTCATCAACTTTATAAACATATGACAGAATTACAGAAATTGATCAAGGTGAGGCCAACTTAAACATTACCAGCTCTGTTTGCTTTGCAGGCTTTTAACAGGCCTACTGGGTGTGTGTGGTTTTCTTATACCATGTTGAGTTAATGAAGATGCAGTTATTCCACGAGAAGACAATTTAAAAAGTCATTTTAATGTCAACAAAACACCAGAAGCAAATTAAGGTCCACAGACATGTCAACAATGTGTCACCTTACAGAAATACTGGCACATACACTTTATAACAAATTAACAAAACTGAAAAGCTGGTGCTCTCCCAAAGCCTTTTTAGAGAATATACATATTCTGATTAGGAAAAGCTGCTTCTTTTTGCAATTACTGTCAGCTGAGAATAAAATGTTAGCTGCGCACACACCCAAACTGAGAACTTCTGTAGAGACTTGGTGCACAGGCCCTGCTCCGCCTACAGACAGGGGTGTTGCTGGTTGTAATAATCTGTTTTAACAACGGTGTACACACACTCTTGGATGTATTCTCTCCTCTTCTTCCCTCTTCTCATTGTGCTTGTGGAGGAATCCAGTGCTGCATAGCTGACTGCCTTTATTTCACCATCCTGCAACAAATATACAAATATTTGTTTGTTTCAGAGATTAGGGCTATAACACAGAGACCAGTCAGTTCAAGACCCAGTCTAAATTATAGACCTGGAACATGTAGGATATAGGATTATAATTTCAAAAAATGTAGCATTTTAAGATATTAATTAATCATAATAGATATTGTGTTGTAGCTATTCAAAGGTTTGTTTACAGGTCCTATTGCAAATAGGACAGCACATCACTGTTCATTTACCAAATCATTTGACTGATCCGCAGGTGACTTGTCTTGACCAATGTGATGAGACATGCCTCCTGTTTAAAAGAAAGTGTAAACATGGATAATATGTAGGTTGTTTCTCCCTACCCTCTGATGCGATCATTAGGACAGGAGATATTCAACAGATACACTAGAAATCACAGCTGAAAAATAAATGGTCCTTGTATTTCGTGACAGGTTTAGTTAGGTGTACGATGAAACCACCAGTCATCAAATCAAAAACTTGTGTGCTGTGTTTTAACAGGAAAGTCATTTAGGGCATTCAGACCTTTAAAGTGGGGTCTCAAAATGTTTAACTGAAATGAAAGTAAAATATGACGAACCAACCTTTGCAATGTTCACAGTGTTTGCTTTCATTCAAAATAAGGACGCCAATCACAGTCACACAGCAGACCAACAGTACTCCAAGAACAAGGAAGCTTGGATCCAGTTCTGATCCACAATCTGAAAAATGTAACATTCAAAGAGACATTCAGCGTTATTTTATTATAGACCCTGGTTATTAATTGTTTGTTATTGGAAACACTGTGGCATTAGGAAGACCACTGATGTTTTGTCACCAGGCACAGTTAATAAGTCAATATTCAAAATGATGTTTAGTCATAAAAATATCTTCCTGTGTTATTTGAGTTCAGCACTTAAGCCTTGACAGATAATAATGAACGCTCTGATTTGAAGATGCAACTTGATGTGGAACAAGGCACATACAGTAAGATTAAGAAAAAACAACACAACATGCCATTATCATTAATGAATGAGTTCATTTTCAATGGTTTCAAAAGTCTCAGTGGACGAATACCGTCAAGTTACCGTCCTGAAACCAACAGACTAATTAACTTGATACTTATTAACATTTATGTATTTAAATCAGGCAAAATGACTCATTTATGATTCAACTGTAAATACGTACTTGTCTCCACTTTAGTTCCTTCACCAAACAGGATCTCTCCACATGTGGCCACAGCACAGTAGTAAGTCCCAGAATCAGAGGAGTCCTGTATAGTTTTAGACAAACTGTAGACACAGCTCCTTTCTTCTTCTTCATCACTCCTGTTCCTCTGAGTGTAAATGATTCCTGGATGAGATCCTCCTGATCCAGCTCTGAGCCAGTGCACACTGTGTTCACCTGGACACTGGACTCTGGTTTCTTTATTCTTGGAGAGAAGTGAACACTGGAGAGTCATTGGGTCTCCCAGCTGGACTGATGCTGTCTCTGGACTTTGTTTCACGTAGACGTGTTTCTGCTGATTCTAATCTGTGTGACCCAGTTTTGAAGAATGTCAAAAAATCACAATCTAAACTGTTTGATTTGAATGTAATGATCATTATCATGGGCAGAGAAAGTATACATTTACCGTTCACAGCCAAGAACGTGCCACTGCCGAAAGTCTGTGAATATGCTGTTCCATTTTGACAGAAATATGTTGCTTCATCCTCTTTGCTGACATTTCTGATGGTAAGAAGATACTGAGCCTCCTCTTTTGTTACCGTGAAACGTGAGTCTTTAAATTGTTCATTAACAGTAATTGCACCAAGTACTCCTGCAGCAACTTTATACATTGTTCGTCCAAGAGACTGTTTATACAAATTAAAGAATTTGCCTCCTATGTCCGCGACTGGACATATCAAAGTAACATTGTCACCAGGTTCAACCACAGTCAAAGAGATCTGCTGAGAAACCTCTGTAGTTTGAATCAGAGCTGAAGAAAAAAGACAATAACAAAAGTTAGACCTCAGCTTGACAAAGTCAATGAGAAATACACAGAAAGATTGTTACAGGGCCTCACCCAAAGTACATTACTATGTTTTCACACACAGTATACATAGTGCAAAAAGGTTAGTAGTATTTTTCACACACTAAATAAGAGTTGCACTTACACACTGTACTAAGAAGAATCAAAGCAGCCAGTCTTCCGATCATTGTGGTACAGCACTCTGACTGATGTCTTTCACCCAAATGGAAGATCTGATCACAAGGTCATCAGGGTTTACAAAGTGGAAATTACACTGATTGGCTGAAGCATAGCAAATGTACGTCCCCCTAAATAGGCAAACTCTCAATCCATTTGTAGTTTAACCAAGATTTGAATACAGTTGTTTTCTTTCTTCTTTTTTTTAATTACTGGTCTGAGATCTCTAGTTTATGTGGCTTCGTTTGTTTAGCACTATAACACTAAGCCTTCTAACATATAAACCTGTTTAATGGAAACCAATGCAAAATTAGGGGGAAAAAATGGTCAGGACTCATGTAAAAAAAAGTAATTGTGTTGTATTTTTCTGGTTAGCATCTTAGTTAGAGCAAATAAACAAGACAATTTTGGAGCTGCTAAAAGCTCCTCACCTAGCTCAGTTGTTTCTTCTTTTTTTTGTGCAGTACTGTTCAACACACCCCAAAACAATCTTTAAAGAGATTAAACTCATCTCAACTCTATCCCATCTAACTCTGCAAGAAGGAACCAGTCCTGTTTTTCTATATGCCAGACATCCCCATAAAAACTGAAAGCTATACTATTTTAACAAGTGAGGTCTAGGACATCAAGACACAGAAGCAGTGATACAGTGGAACAGGTTGTTGTTGTGTTCCTCAAGTCATTTCTGAGCCATTTTAGCAGTGTGGGGTCACATTGTCTCACGGGGGGAGGTTGCTGCTGTTGGGGAGTGCTGTTGCCATGAGGGGGGTTCTTGCTCTGTAACAATGTTTAGGTGGTTGGTATGTGTCAGAAACATCCAAATAAATTCCCGGACCAAGGGGAACATGGCATTGCAATGAGATGACCAGTGTTATTGACTGTCAGTGGTTTTAATGGCTGATGAGTTCTAGGTCTTATTGTCCCCAACGTGTTGGCTGGTACAGCATGTTAAGAAGAGATGCTGCATTTTGGTGTGACATACTGAAATCACTCTATGCTTATACTCTATATTGTTTTCAAATGCTGAACCACACTGGGAGTATTCCAGTTGGATCAGGGCTTGAGGCTTATCAAAATATTTGGAAATCAGAGAATAGATACTTAGTCCTGTTTCATTGAGTCTTCATGTTCTGAAAGAGAAAGAGAGAGAGACAACAGAGAGACAGTGGTTTTGACAATGACCTGTGGAAACATGGCTAAAAGAAGCACAGACTGTATGGAGCTTTAAATATTGCAATCACGTCCAATCTTTCTAGCAGACATGTATGAAAATACTGCATAAAAAGATTGTCTAGAGAAAACTTCAAATGAATTAAGTAAGTTCCTCTGTCTTTGTAGTTTCACAGCTCTTTGCAAAGGCATTCTGCATGTTTGTCTTGAGAACAACAAGCAAAGCCTCAAGCAACAACTACACAACAGACGTAGGCTGTGGCGGGCCATTCCTCTGCCCTTTGACCAACCACCGAGACTGTTTGCTCAGAACAGACCTGACTATGGGCTTCAACAGGATATGATGAGAGGTTGAAGTTGCAAGCTACAAAAGCACGGAGAGGGAGTTTAGGTTAAGCCAGGGATTGTTTTCTGTTTTCTTACATATCGTCTCACAGCAAATTTATTGATTAATCTACCGTTGACTTTTTATACATGTCCTGATAGAAAAAGGATTAAATAAAGTTTGTAAGAAGCCCATCAGACAAACACCGTCAGTGTCACATTGACACCTACCTCATGTCATTCAGAGTTTCAAATTGACTTGACTGCTTTTACGATTGTGGGAGGAAACCATTGCAGGGTCAAGGACGGCATGCAAACTTCACACAAAATGAACTGAGCTTTCTAATTTTAATGACGAAGCAGTAAAATGTGTATTCTCATGCTTTTAGCCGTACTGGTTTGAGGAATATTTTCTCCCCTGTAATGCATTAATTAATTAATACATTAATTCGGTGCAAATCAGCCTCTAATAGATGGTCAGATTGTGTATTGGTTATCTTATTTCCCTTGAATATTAAAAGTCATTATTTCCTTATACTGTAGGCAGTGTTAAAGCTTTAACATTTTTAATATCATAATTGTCAGACCTCTCATAGATCTGACTGCATGTGTGGTCAAAGACCCTTTCACTTCACACCTTAGTTTGAAAGCTTAACCACAACAATGCTGAAGTTTCCATGCATCATTTGTTTGTCAGTGAACAGACTGTGCACACAGAAAGTACAAAGCACAAAGCGGGACACAAAGCACACCAAAGTATTTATTGCTGAGCTTTTATTTTGAATTACAGTTAGGTGCTCCTCTCCCTTTCATTGTTAAGTGGTCAACTGTACATATGGTGACTCAGGAGTTATTTGTCTGTATTCTTTATAGTTTTCTTGTTAATGTAGGTAAATTGTACCTTTTAAAAAAGATGTTTGCATTGTCTGTCTTGGTTTTTCATATGTGGAGTTTAACTGGATCTTGTTCCAGGTTCACATGGGTCCTAGTAATATCATCAACTCTAAATTACCCATACTGTAACAGCAGTGGTAAGTACTGTACGCTGAGTGTAACCCTGCTGCTGTCTGCTGTGCTCTTCCTGCTGATGTGTTTCACTACAGATGACTGACAGGCAGAGTGGGCGTGTCATTGTGTATGATGAGGGATTGGCCGGTCCCTCTCCAGTCCATCTCTTTGGTCCAAGCTGAAGTGTTGTATTGTGGTTGATTGTCACAGCATTTTGCACTGACCCGATCATAGTCCGCAGAGGACTATGAATCCTATTTAAGATGGTAATTCCCTGACATTTCATCCAGTGCCACCGGCAGGTGGGCTTTTTTTTTTTGTTAAATATCTCAACAATTCTTGTGCGGACTTTGATGAAATTTGATACACTTGTTCATGCCCCCCCACAGGATAAATTGTAATACCTGGGTTTCCCCCTGATTTTTCATCAAGCACTATCATCAGATAAAAGTTTGGTTTTCACCCTATACATGTAAATGGCATACCTTGCTTTTACTGCTAGTTAGCAAATGTTAGCATGCTTACATGTTAAAAGTAAGATGGTGAACATGGTAAAAAAAATAAAATTAAAAAAAAAAAAAAAAAATCATACCTGCTGTACATCAGCATGTTAGCATGCCAAGCTCAAATCACCACTGTTCCTACAACCTTGCTGAGCTGTTAACATTGACTCTTGGTCTTGTTTAAATGTACTCTATTCAAATAGATGAGATAATTCCTAGTGTAGTACAGATATGGATGTTGGATTTCATCTCAAACTAATAATTAACATTGTATTCTTTTAAACCATGTCAGCTATATTTTCCTAACCAAGTGTTTTTGGTTTCTAGTCTTAATCATACATGAAGTTGCCATGCACAGATTGTATGTGATTAATAAAATCAGAGTATGTTTCATCCTGCAAGGTAACACTTTTCTGTTAATTTCCCTCACAGGAAACATATTGTTAACACAACAGGTATGTTGTTTACCATATCTCTCCTCTAAGACCTTCAGTGTTTACTGTAAGTGTCAGATTTAGGAACCCACCATGAGAACCAAATATAAGATGATAAAAGCGTGCTGCTGGTGTTGTCTCATGCTTCATTTGGAACGTTTGGTTGACATATTTCCGCTGTGGTAGTACAGTGAAACGCCAACATAACAAAAGGCCAATCAGATTGCTGTGAAATTGTTCCCTCCCATTTGATAGGAGTACATCAAGGCAGATCATCTCATAATAAATTAACTGCTGTCTCAGCTGCTGAGACCAGAAAATGCCAGTTTTAATATACATACTGCTCTTGATCAACATTGGACGTAAGTATTAAAGTCAGATTCATTCCAGTTATATTTGAAATACATTGTCTTCTCTTTACATTAATATAGAGAGGGCATCTAAATGTATCTCTGCTGTTAATTATTGCTCTGTTTTGATCTTATTTTCAGGATGCACAGACGATCACATCTTTGAGACAAAGACTGTTGATGTCGGAGATGATGTGACTCTGACATGTCCTCGTGAGAGTACTTGGCTTGCTGCAAACTTATATTGGATCAGGCTTGTTCCTGGAACATTTCCAGAAGCTTTAGGAGGAATGATAGCCTATAATTTTGACCGTGTAAAGAAAACTAATCACATGACAGCAAAACAAGAACCTGGATTATTTGTTCTGCATTTTTCCAAGACACGTTTAAGTGATACTGCAGTCTACTACTGCATAAAAGTGAAACAACGTAACATGACATTTCTGAAAGGAATATTTCTGAGAATCAAAGGTAACAGTTTTTTCTTTCTTCCCTGTATATATTTAGTCCATATATCTTTGAATAATTCATATGAAGGTGACCAGACTTTTGTTTAAAAAAGATATTATTTGTGTTTTTTGTTTTCTGTTTGTTTTTACAGGGCCAGAACCTGATATCACTGCCGTCACTCAAGACTTTCTGTCTGATCCAGTTCGTCCAGGAGACTCAGTGACTCTGCAGTGTTCAGTCCTCTCTGACTCTGAGAAGAAGACATGTCTAGAAGATCACCATGTGTACTGGTTCAGAGCCAGATCAGATAAATCTCAATCCCAGTTTGATTTATGCTCATAGAAATCACAGTGATACATGTGAAGAAGGTCCTGAGGTTCATTCTCCTCAGAAATGTGTCTACAGCTTTTCTAAGAACGTCAGCTCCTCTGATGCTGGGACTTATTACTGTGCTGTGGCCACATGTGGAGAGATCATTTTTGGAAATGGAACAAAACTGGACATTGAAGGTAACGGCACCATATTCCTATATAATGAGGAAATTGTCATCATCATATTATTTTATCAAATATTCAGTTAATATCTCAGTTATTTAAATGTATTTATTTCTTTATTTAATGTTTCAGTTGTCAGCACATGTGATTCACAAAAGGACATTTCAGTTGTCTTTCTGCTGTTTGCTGTTTTGGCTATAAGTCTGATTGTTATAGCCTTCCTTGTTTATGTCATCACAAAAAATTCTTGTGATTGTTGCAAAGGTAAGAAAATGTACTCATATATTAATGTATTAAACTGTTTTCCCAAAAGCTACCATCATTTGTTTCATATATATGTTTAATATATAAGTAAACCCACATTATCATTAATCTTTTTTACGATTATCTTTTTTTTAACACCACAGCTGCAGTCAGTCTGCAAACAAATGCTGCAACAGCCAGTGGTATTCAGCAAAGTCAGCAAGTAAAGAATTTAAAAATGTAGAAACAAAGCAGCAGTTTTTTACATGTAGTAAAATCTGATTTCTCATTTTCAGTTTTGCTCTTTGTTTCCTCAGCGAAATGAGGAGCCTTTGGTTTACTCTACAGCAGTCTTCACCAGGAGAAAAACTGACAAAGCAGGGAGAAGGAAGGCAACAGCAAAGGAAGAGACAATCTACACTGATGTCAGGGCTTTCACGATAGATTAACAATTAAAACACTTGATTTACTCATTGATGGCAATATAATTTTTTGTGTGGCACAATGAGTGAGAAATACACTGCTTTAGCAGCACTGGCATTCACATTTCATCTCTGCTGTTGTTAACATAATATTATAATTTTGATTAACTAAAATGTTTTATGCATAATTTTGACATTACATCAATTTATTTTGCACAGATAATTGTCAAACATTGAATAATATTTTTGAGTCCTGTTCCTTCAGAAAAGGAAATAAATCATCATGATATAAAAATAATGACATAGTACTTACGTTTTTGGTAATAGTGTGTGGCACTGTTTATCCCATCCATATCATTTTTTGTGGATTTTGGTGTTATGTTTTCAAAGGGGGGTATGATACATCTGCCCAAGCCGTGTTTGAAAGATTCATCTTGAAAGAGCTGTGGGAGGGTTTACCTTTGTCTCTTTTACCTGTTTTGCAGTTTTAGACCAGTTAACTTCCTCCCATGACTTTTATCTCTGTATCAATACGCTGCAAAAAAAAAAAAAAAAAAAAAAAGTTGTACTAAAAGGATTTAACATTTGTGTACTTGTGTGGTTTCCTTTATTAATAAACAAACTTTCACATCCAATAGTTTTTCCAGGAAAACATGAGCATGTTACAATGACTTTTTCTTTTAAAACCACTTAGGGCTCAAACAGTTTGCTAAAAAGTAAACTAAGAGCCTCATGGGAACTGTATGCATTTTGCTCACTCCCTGTGAGTGAAACCCAGTGTAACATGGTGTATATGTTGGCTCAGGCAAAGCGTTTTATCTAAATATTATTTACAGTCAGTGATAATATTTCATTCAGTCAGAAAACTAAAATTGATGCAAAAGTTACAAAGTGCCCTACACTCATTATACAGCCCAGTTTCCTCTGGAATTATGTTCATATTGAGAAAGTCTGCAAAAGGCCACTTACACTGTTCAGCCACTACATTAAAACCACCTGCCTAATATTGTGTGGGCTCCCCTGGTGCCACCAAAACAGCTCTGACCTGTCAGGACATGGACATGGGATCTCTGAGAGTGTCCTGTTGTGTTAGGCACTGGGACACTGGCAGCAAATCCTTTGGGTCCTGTGGGTTAAGGGGTGGGGCCTCCATGGATCTGATTTATGTCTTATGGATGGAGTTTGGAGGCCAGGTCAAGGCCTTGGTTTCTTATCATGTTCCTTGGGCCATTTCTGAGCAGTTTTTGCAGTGTGGTGGGCACATTGTCCTGTGGGGGGAGGTGTCTGTCATTGGGGAGTGCTCTTGCTATGTGTGCTTGGTCTACAGTGATGTTTAGGTGGGTGGTATGTGTCACATCCAGATGAATGCCTGGACCCAAGGTTTCCCAGCAGAACTTTGTATTGTAACAAGATGATCAATGTCATTCACTTCACCTGTCTTTTAATGTTGTGGCTGATCAGTGTATGTCCAATGTTAATATTCACTGCCAATGTGTGTGATGCAGTTCCTGCATCCTGTCTCACACATCGTCAGATATCTTTCCCTAACTGGAGCCAAGTGCTTTAGTTACCTAAGCTTAATCATAGTCACAAATTCATTTAGTGTGTTGCATCCTGCAGTACAACACTTTGCTGTTAGTTTCTCTCACAGGAAACATATTGTCAACTCAAGATGTATGTTATTTACCATATCTCACCTAAAAGACCTTCAGTGTTCACTGTAAGTGTCAAATTTAGGAACCCACACAAGAACCATCTATGAGATGACAAAAGCGTGCTGCTGGTGTTGTCTCATGCTTAATTTGGAACATTTGGTTGACATATTTCCGCTGTGGTAGTACAGTGAAACGCCAACATAACAAATGACCAATCAGATTGCTGTGAAATTGTTCCGTCCCATTTGATAGGAGTACATCAAGGCAGATCATCTCATAATAAATTAACTGCTGTCTCAGCTGCTGAGACCAGAAAATGTTGGCCATAATACACATACTGCTCGTGATCAATATTGGACGTAAGTATTAAAGTTAGATTCATTCCACATATGTTTAAAATATATTGTCATCTCTTAACATTAATGTAGAAAGAACCTCTGCTGTTAATTATTGCTCTGTTTTGATCTTATTTTCAGGATGCACAGACGATTACATCTTTGAGACAAAGACTGTTGATGTTGGAGATAATGTGACTCTGACATGTCCTCGCCAGAGAACTGGGCTTGCTACAGACTTATTCTGGATCAGACTTGTTTCTGGAACCTTTCCAGAAGTTTTAGGAGGAATGATAGCCAGTGATTACAAGCGTGTAAAGAAAACTCATCACATGACAGCAAAACAAGAGCTTGGATTATTTGTCCTGCATTTTTCCAAAACACAGATAAGTGATACTGCAATCTACTACTGCATAAAAGTGAAACAACATAACATGACATTTCTGAAAGGAATATTTCTGAGAATCAAAGGTAAATTCAGCAAAAAGAAGAACAGATTCCAGACACCTTAAGAATTGTAGAATTATCATTTATAACAGCAGTTTTACTTTCTTTCTTTCTTGTACATATTTAGTTTGTGTATGTTTGCTTAATTCATATCAAAGTGACCAGACTCTTGTTTATGTGAATTGTAACGGAGTAAAATATTTTTACTTATTTTTATTTCATAGGGCCAGAATCTGCTGTCACTCAAGACTTTCTGTCTGATCCAGTTCATCCAGGAGACTCAGTGACTCTGCAGTGTTCAGTCCTCTCTGACTCTGAGAAGAAAACATGTCTAGAAGATCACCATGTGTACTGGTTCAGAGCTGGATCAGATCAATCTCATCCCAGTTTGATCTATGCTCATGGAAATCACAGTGATACATGTGAAGAAGGTCCTGAGGTTCATTCTCCTCAGAAATGTGTCTACAGCTTTTCTAAGAACGTCAGCTCCTCTGATGCTGGGACTTATTACTGTGCTGTGGCCACATGTGGAGAGATCATTTTTGGAAATGGAACAAAACTGGACATTGAAGGTAACTGCACCATATTCCTATATAATGAGAAAGTTACCACCATCTTCTGAACATTATTTTATCAAATATTGTCAATTATGTATTCCTATTTCTTGATTTTAATTATTTGTCCATGTGTTTCAGTTGTCAGCACGTGTGATTCACAAGAGGACAATTCAGTTGTCTTTCTGCTGTTTGTTGCTTTGGCTATAAGTCTGATTGTTATAGCCTTCCTTGTCTATGGCATCACAAAAAAGTCTTGTGATTGTTGCAAAGGTAAGAAAAGTTATGTTATGTATCAATGTATTAATATTTCGTCCCAAAAGGTAGCATCATTTGTTTAGTATTTGCTCTCTGTATAAGTAAATCTACAGTATCATTAAAGTGAGTCCAATGACTCTTTTTTTAACACTACAGCTGCAGTCAGTCTGCAAACAAATGCTGCAACAGCCAGTGGTAATCAGCAAAGCCAGCAGGTAAAGAATTAAAAAATGTAGCTACAAGCAACATTTTTTTTTCTTTTTTTTTACATAATCTGATTTCTCATTTTCAGTTTTGCTCTTTATTTCCTCAGAGAAATGAGGAGCCTTTGGTTTACTCTACAGCCAGTCCTTCACCAGGAGAAAAACTGACAAAGCAGGGAGAAGGAAGGCAACAGCAAAGGAAGAGACAATCTACACTGATGTCAGGGCTTTTGCAATAGATTAACAATCCATTCCATATTATTTTTGTGGTTTTTAAAGGTTTTCAAAGAAGGGTTTGATGAATCTGCCCAAGCTGGGTAAGAAAGATTCATCTTGAAAGAGCTGTGAGAAAGGTTACCTTTGTCTCTTTTATGTTATGCAGTTTTAGAGCTGTTAACGTCCTTCCATGACTTTATCTCTGTATTAATGCGCTGCAAAGAACAGTTGTATTAAAAGAACTCAACATGTGTATGTGTTTGTTAATAAACTAACTTTCACATCTAAAATGCACAGAGCTAAAATGTTGTTGTTGTTGTTTTTTAATTGTTGTCAGTGGGATTCTTGCATTGTCAGGACCTGACAGTTATGTTATCAACAATTTTCCCTCAATCAGCTGCCAGTTCATTTGCTCATATGTTTCCCTCAGTGCTGTTCATGCTATGGGCTCATTCCTGTTACCTGCCTGCTACCTGTATTTACTGGCCTAATGTCTGTCTGCCTGCCTGTCCACCTATCTACTGGTAAGCCTGGTTTTCATCATTTATTTATCATCTACTACCCTACTGCTTGGGTCCTCCCTGCTTATGCTTCTACCACCAGGCGTGACAATCTACATTCATATTTACTTTGAAGCGTTCTAGATTGCTGCTCAGTAAAATGATGTGCTGTTCTTCATTTTGTGCAGTGCTTCACACAAACTATTTGTGCATTCATGTTTACTCTCAAACTGGCATTAATCTTGTTTTTTGTTTTTGCCTTTAATAAAGATGTGAAGTGATACTTGTCAGTAACAAGCAGCAAACAAGATTACAAACAGATTTCATCAGCACAGAAAAAGTTTCAAAGGATTTAGTGAACGTGGACTGTGCCTACCAAAATACAAGACACTCCCAAGTGCACTTTTGAATCTCTGTTCTGTGATAACCAGTCAGATGCGTTTGATGGTCTGACCTCTCAATCATCACGCCTCCTTTACTTACTGAAGAGATACCATCAAGATGATCCTGTGTGCTGAACAATGCTTTTTATTCATCATGGATGTAAGTACTTTTTTATTCTGTTTACTTGATTATGTTTGTGTCAACTGCATCATTTTCATCATAATAAAAAGAACAAGATGTGTCAGATAAATCAGAGATATGAAATGACTGTGAGTAAAGATCTGACTCACTTAGAGCTGTGTTTATCACTTCTCTAGGAACATCAGCTCCTCTGATTCTGGGACTTATTACTGTGCTGTGTGTTCTTGTTTTGTCTATTAGGAAACAGATTTAAATATCAGATTATACGGTAAAAATCCATAAAGATGAATATTAGTAATGTCTGTATTTTAAAATTATTAGGTGATATTAAACATCATTTACTAATTGTTTCTGCCTTTTCATAATGTTTCAGGAAGCTTCATGTGGTCACAGACGGCCTGTGCACAGTTATTTTTCTGACTGAGTACTGTCGTGGCTGTAAGTCTGTTACAGCCTTCCTCATTCACACCATCAAGAAAAAACAAGTGTGACTGTTGCAACAGCAATAGAAGTTACTCATTGTTCTCTATCTAAAAGTATTACATCAAAACTACATCATCATTATTTATTGTCATCTATATTTTTTCTGTTTCATTATCTAGCTGCTGTTTCCCTGCACAAACAGTGATGGTCTGAGGAGTCAGCAGGTAAAGTATTTAATGGTTGGATAAAGCATCAAACGTAGTTTCTACTTTGTCTCACATATTTTCTCAGAGACGACGACTGCTGTCATATTTACCATGATGAAATTTGAGGAGGAAAGCATGTGCTGATTGATACTCAGTATCAGCCAGTGCCCTGTGCTTTTTGTTTGTTTTTGATGTGTGACCATTTAAACTATTTATGAGCATGATATGGAACTACACCAAATTACGTCAATAAAAAAAATGTTTACAACTGCTGTGTCATTGTGCAAAAGTAGTGTTAGTTACACTTTACAGGATTACTGAAATCCATCTGACATTTAAATAATACTAAACTTTTACTTTGAAACTGACAGCTTCTGAGGGGTTTAACTGGATTGTGTGTAGTTCTCTTAAAGCATGTTGCAATTTCATGTGAAAAAAGCAAAATTCTCATCAAAATGGATTTTATAATTCAACTCCCTTCAGTGTTGATTTTTTTTAAATAAATGATGATTGAAGTTGCAGTTAATCAATCTGTGAAGACAATAAAAAACGAAAGAGGCCCAGTGACATGTTGGCCCCTTACAGAAATACTGGCACATATGCTGTGGCAAGTAATTATCAAAGCAACTGAAAGATGTTTGCTCTCCCATAAAATCACCTGAATGTCACGGTTGTTGGCAAATATACATCCTCTGACATTCTGAAGTGCTACATGTGAACACAGCCTAACATGACGTTACATGCACAGTCCCTGCTCTACCTATAGAGACGGGTGTTGCCGGTTGTGGTAATCTGCTCTAGCAACAGAGTACACACACTCCTGTGGTGACTCTCTCTTCTTCTTTCCTCGTTTTCCTCGCCTTTCAGAGAAATCCAGTGCTGCATAGTTCACTGCGTCTGCTTCACCATCCTGAAAAAATATATAACATTTGTGTTGAGACAGAAAGAAACTTAAGATTAGCTGTAGCATCAAAACCTGAGAGATCAGGTCTGGAGTATAAGCTTAGAGTATAAGTGGTAGGATAAGTGGAATATATATATATATATATATATAAATTTTGTTTACGTCACTACAATAGTGATATAAAAACAGGAGGACACATAACTGAATATTTACATGAATATTCACCAGATCATTTGATTGGTCCGCAGGTGACTTGTCATGTCTAAGATGATGGGACGCACTTACTGCCTCTGTTTAAAAAATTGTACAAGCCGTCACATTGTATTCAAACACAGAGAATATGATTACTGCTGTCATAGCATAGTGTGATTTTTGTCATTGTCTCATTGAAATAAAAGGATGAATGAACGATACATATATTTTCAGTTTTGAGCTTTACAATCACACAAATACAAACTACTTCTTTTCTGTAATGTGCTCAGTACAGATTCAGTTTTCTAATGGTTCCCACTGATTAACTCCACTAGAGCTTTGAGCCAGTCAGATGTGAAATGCTTTGCTCAGTGGCATCTGGATGACAGTTTGTAATGATATGTAACGTCTGAGATTCGATGTTAAAGATTTCCATCAGCAGTAAGATGTGGTGGTGAGACATAACATATACATTCAGACCTTTAAATTGGGGTCTGAAAGGCACAGTTGAAATGAAAATATGGTGAACATACCTTTGCAGTGTTTGCAAACTTTCCTTTGATTTATGTAGAAAATGAGGATGGCAATCACAGTCACACAGCAGGCCAACAGTACTCCAAGAACAAGGAAGACTGGGTCCAGTTCTGATCCACATTCTGAAAAATGAGACATTCAAAGACACATTCACCATTATTTAAATATTGAGTCTCAGGAGTAATTATTTGTTGTTGGAAACACAGTGTCAGTCAGAAAAATAATTATATTTTGTCAATACACACAAATGATGAGTCAATATTCAGTTTTATGTTCTGGACTAACAACAGATAATAATGAACACTTTCAGATTTATAGATGCAAAGTGAAATGGAGCAAGGCACAGTTTGCTAGAGGGAAGAAAAATAATGCATAATTTTATTATGAATGAGTTCCTCAATATCTTTGCATAACACATGTTTAAGGTCTCAAATGTTTCAGTGGAACACATTGAGTTAAGTTAATAACTTGTGGCTTCCTGCTTTTATCAACACTAAATCATATTCTTAAACTTAAAAAAAACAACAGACCAAAAAACTGATATCTTTTTACATTTGCATATTTTAGTCAGGCTAAATCAATGCATCCAAGACTCATTCAGCTGTAAATACGTACTTGTCTCCACTTTAGTTCCTTCACCAAACAGGATCTCTCCACATGTGACCACAGCACAGTAGTAAGTCCCAGAATCAGAGGAGTCCTGTATAGTTTTAGACAAACTGTAGACACAGCTCCTTTCCTCTTCTTCATCACTCCTGTTCCTCTGAGTGTAAATGATTCCTGGATGAGATCCTCCTGATCCAGCTCTGAACCAGTGCACACTGTGTTCACCTGGACACTGGACTCTGGTTTCTTTGTTCTTGGAGAGAAGTGAACACTGGAGAGTCATTGGGTCTCCCAGCTGGACTGATGCTGTCTCTGGACTTTGTTTCACATAGACGTGTTTCTCCTGATTCTGATCTGTGTGATTCAGACAAAAAACTGTCTGACTTAAAAATGTACTGATCATTAACAAGGGCAAAGATATAATAAATATGGAAAAATATTTTACCGTTCACAGCCAAGAATGTGCCACTGCCAGAAGTCAGTGAATACGTTGTTCCAGTTTGACAGAAATATGTTGCTTCATCCTCTTTGCTGACATTTCTGATGGTAAGAAGATACTGAGCCTCCTCTTTTTTCACTGTGAAACGCGGATCTTTAAATTGTTCAGTGATTGTAATTTGTTTAACAATTACAGCAGCTACTGTTTGGGCCATGTGTCCAAGAGACTGCTTATACCAGTAGAATTTGTCCTCCTTCTCAGGAACTGGACAGTGAAGAGTTATATTCTCACCAAGTTCAACCACAGTCAAAGAGATCTGCTGAGAAACCTTTGTAGTTTGAATCAGATCTGATGAAAAAAGAAAAAAGACAAAGTTACAACGCAAAAAGACAAAATCATGAAAAATGTCCAGTATTTGCCATAAAAAAAACACAGGGCCTTCCCTAGTATATAACAATGGAGAAATAATAGTCTGCCGTAGCATTTTTTTCTCACACTGGGTAAGAATTGCACTCACATGCTGTACAAAGAAGGATAAAAGCAGCCAGTCGTCCGATCATTGTGGTACAGCACCCTTCTCTTGCACTACTGAAGTCTTCCTACCCAAATGGAAGGTTTAGTCACACGATCATCAAGGTTTACAAAGAGGTAATCAGTGATTGGCTGAAATGAAGAAAGTGAAACATCCCCCTACATTTAGCAACCCTGTGATCCATTTTCATTTGATAAGAGATCTGCGTGTACTTATAGTTTATATAGTTGTTTTTTTTTTTTTTTTTTTTGTATTATTGTCAGAGGTGTCTTAATTCTGACCACTGATCATGACTGAGTTTCCTGTTTACTTCTTGCTAACATGCATGTGTATCTTTAGTTGAACAAATTAAAGTTGTTTTAGTTTTGCTCACTTGCTAATGTGCTTATTTCATGTTTTCATTTTATAAATCCACACAGCATTAATTTGGACAGGCTGCCAGTTCACCAGTAACTGGCAAACTCATCTTAAGATCACAGTGTAAAGTCCTGTTCCTGCCACAGGAGCCACAGTGGGACACCTGAATGATTGGCACCTCCCCCCTTTTACAACAACTACCAATGAAAAGCATCAAACTGTAGAGAAGTTGCTATGAAAAAAGTCATGAAGTAGCTTGACTGAGTAGGTGTCCATCTCTCCTCCTTTAACTACTCCTGTAAGTTGATGTGATATTAATATAATCATAAACTGTAGTGGTATTTCACTTAACAAGATAAAACAGCAGTAGAGGCTCAGCTTCCTGCTAAAACAGAGAGTTTGAAAGAAGAAAAGTCCATTTGTATTCACACCTTTGTTTGAAACCTCAGCCACAACGGTGCTTAAGTTTCCATGCAACATTTGTTTGTCAGTAGTGACTATGAATGCGTGTTTATTTGTCTGTTCATGTGCTAGCAACAGTGTGGACACAAACACAAAGTAGAAAATACAAAGCAGAACTCAAAGTGCATGAAAGTATCTGATGCAGGGCTGTTGATTTAAATTACGTTTTACAGTAGTTAGTTGTGTCTACAGTTTTATATATTTATCTGTGTGTGTTTATTATGTGACCAGTGACTGGACACAACATTATCTCAGGGAATCAGTGATTTAACTGTATGATGATATTTCTTTCATGTGTCAAAACTCCAGCAATACTTATAGTATCATTATTGTCAAACCAATGTGTTTTATCTTGTGGTCAGCAACACCTTGATGAAGGCCGGAAACCAGAATGTGTTCGATCAAAAAAATATTGTCACAGTTTTAACCCAGTATTTTCTGTTTTTCTATTTTCAGTCTCCATACACTTTACTAGTAGCTGAAGTTGTACCAGACACCTCCACTCTACTTTGGTCATTTTTGAAATACCAGAGTTTGTGGTGTTGTATTGGACTGTGTGGCTGCAACTTCACCACTATAAATGGCTTCAGCCAGGATGTTGATCACTTTGCTGTTTCTATTATGTCACTGCAAATGAAAAACATCCTTATTAGAAAAAAAAGAAACTCCCACCTCCATATGAATGTGTTTCTGTGATACTGTGGTGCTCTGCTACTGCCTTTCAGTAGTGAACTGAAAAGGATGGTGAACCACAACCACCTCCCCAGCTCTTTATGCTTTGCTCCTCCTGCTGAAATGACTCACATGAAGAGTAGGAGGGTCATCACTGATGATGTGGAGCTACTGAATTGGCTGGCTTTCACAATACTTAAGATGGCTCCTCTGTCTTTGTGTTTCATTGTGTCAAATGGCCACTCAAACGTAATAGTAACAACAGTGTTGTAGGACACAGGCCCTTATACTGTATTTAACATTATATTACACAGGAATGAAGTCTAGTCTCTCTAAGAATGATGTAGACTTGTCTGCAGTTTGTCATTTACATCCAGTGATAATGTTTAGTGGCAGTGTAGGAAAGACTGCACTGTGTCATTCATGTAACATCGATGAAAGGCTTGACCTTGACTTTAAAAGCCCTGCACACTTAAACTCAAGCAGCAAACTCAAAACACTGATAAGAATGAAAAGGATGGTTGGTTTTGTTGCCTCTGTTAATGCGGGACAACAAAACCAGCAGTAGGATTAGGGACATGTCAGTCAAGTGAAGTTCGTACACACCACCAGTTCTGACAAGAGGTCAACAACAGAAAAAAAAGAAGAAAAACATCTACAAGGGTAGATTAAGGTTTGGATGCACAGGGGCTGTAATCACAGTTAATTTGCCACCACAATACTTTTCTCATTTTAACCGATCCTGTAAAAAATGGCTTTGACCATCTCCACTGATCATAACGTCAGCTTTTGCAACAGTGCTTCTTTTGATTTGATCAAACTATGTGGCAACAATGAGATAAGTAAATCACGTTGGACAGGGAAAATACCCATGAATCACTAGGTAACATGCACCTGTTCTCTACTACCACGTTTTTGGAAAACAGGCTACAACCCCAACAAATATGATAGTGTACAACAGTGGATTAAACCGACAAACTAAAGATGTACAAAACATAAATGTGGAGTATTGTGTAATATTGTATGCCCTTTGCTCCCTTGTGTTACAAGAAATTCTCTACATGACATGTAGGAGGTGATATTTGTGTATGTCCAAAGCAGCTTGACCTTATTAGTGATTATCAACAGTTCACATTAAATCAAATCATCTGTCATGTTTACTCTCAGTGTCAGTTACAGAAACCCACCCTGAGACATGAAACAAAAGTGAGTGTAGTACAGTGAGATGCCAAGATAATGAGAGGCCAATCAGATCGCTCTCACATTGTTCCCTCCCACTTGATATGATTATATTAAGGCAAATCATCTTATAATATGGTCTGATTTATTTGCTGTCTCAAGTGGATTAACAGGAAAATGTTGATCATACTCCATCTACTGCTGTTGTTCAGAGCGGGACGTAAGTGTATAAAATCACATTTTTCCTATTCATATTGTGGACAATGTAGTATTCTGTCATCTTCTTGCATCAGTTTATCAAAGTTAACATATGAATCTATCAGTGTTATTAATCGCTGCTCTTTTTAATTTAATTTACAGAATGCAACAATGATCTGATCTTTGAGACGAAGATTGTTGATGTTGGAGACGATGTGAAGTTGACATGTCCCCGACAGACATCTGATCACAGTATCAACTTATTTTGGATCAGACTTGTTTCTGGAGACTTGCCTGAGTTCTTGGGAGGAACATTTTCCTTTGATTATGATGGTGTTAATAAGACTCCTCGCATCACAGCCAAACAAGAGCCGGGAACTTTTATTCTGCTTATCAGTAAAACAGAGCTAAGTGATACTGGAGTTTACTATTGTATAAAAGCAAAGCAACTTGGCGTGACATTTTTGAAAGGAGCATTTCTGAGGATTAAAGGTAAATGAAATACAGCAAGCAGACTCACACTCCTTAAAAAATTGAATTACAATGCTTTTATCAAACACCATTTATAATAGCAGTTTCATTTTTCTACAGCTCTATAAAGAGAGAAGTATGTATTTCCATCCTTGATAGGAAAGTATTAATTTTCTATAAATAGAATAAGTAAAATATGTTTAATTCTGTGTTTGTATTTGCCAGGACCTGAACCTGATATCACTGCCATTGTTCAAGTCCCTCCATCTGATCCAGTTCATCCAGGAGACTCAGTAACTCTGCAGTGTTCAGTCCTCTCTGACACTGAGAAGAAAACGTGTCCAGGAGATCACAGTGTGTACTGGTTCAGAGCCGGATCAGATGAATCTCATCCCAGCTTAATTTATGCTCATAGAAATAGTAGTGATTATTGTGAAAACAGCCATGAAGCTCACTCTCTACAAAAATGTGTCTACAACTTCCCCAAGACCGTCAGCTCCTCTGATTCTGGGACTTATTACTGTGCTGTGGCCACATGTGGAGAGATCATTTTTGGAAATGGAACAAAACTGGACATTGAAGGTAAGTGTGGAACATTTCTATATAATGGCACAATTAGTATTTTGTGTGTTTGTTTTAGAGTATGGTAGAGTCCATTAAAACCATGTGTCTGAGAACACTTGTTCTTAATCCATTTTGACATCCTCTCAAATCATAATTAACTTTTATTATGTGGTCCTCATATTGTTTCAGCACTCAACATGTGGGATTTACAGAAGGCCAATACAGTTCTGTTTCTGATATTTGCTATTTTGGCTGTAAGTCTGTTTGTTATAGCCTTCCTCATTTACACCATCAAGAAAAACAAGTGTGATTGTTGCAGCGGTAAGTTATTCATCCTTCTCTATCCAACAGTATAACTATACTGCATCCTTATCGATTGTTAAATATTTTCTATTTCATTATCCAGCTGTTGACCTGCAAAAAAACATTGTTGGTCAGAGGAATCCACAGGTGAGGAATTTAAAGGTTTAAAGGTTAAAAGGTTTAAAGAATTAATATAATATCAAAAAAAGTGTTGAAGCTTTTTTAACTTTGTCATCTTCTATATTTTCTCAGAGGCATGGAGACATGTCGGTTTATTCTGCTGTCGTATTCACCATGATAAAAGCTGGTGGTGGTGCAATAAAGGATGGAAAAGCAGCAGAGCGAGAGAGGATCTATGCTGCTGTGAAGGCTTTTGGGTTGAATCAGTGAGTTAACAGGTCTGTTTGGTTTTGGTTGGTTCACATCATTCTGTTTGGAGCTAAAGGGCTGGTTATATGTGACTGTTCAGAAATACTGTATATAATGTTTTGTTTTTTGTTTTTTAAAGTTTTTTTGAGTTCTGTTCATACATTAAAACGGAAGTTCATTATCCTCATCTCCAAAGTAAATGACAGAATGTTGGTATTTGAATGTCTTCACTGAGAGTTCAAGTTAAAGAAAACTTTATAGATTTTACATTTGAAGAAGAGCACTGAATCAGTACCACTGTAGACATGTTGTTTGGAGACAGAAACCATATGAAATGTAAACATTTTCTAGGGAGGTTCAAACTGTTTTTTCTGAGAATGATGTGGAACTCTCACCATGTAAATAAATAAAATCTGATGGTTCTTGAAAAAACAAGTGTGGATTATTATTCATCAACTTTATAGACATATGACAGAATTACAGAAATTGATCAAGGTGAGGCCAACTTAAACATTACCAGCTCTGTTTGCTTTGCAGGCTTTTAACAGGCCTACTGGGTGTGTGTGGTTTTCTTATACCATGTTGAGTTAATGAAGATGCAGTTATTCCACGAGAAGACAATTTAAAAAGTCATTTTAATGTCAACAAAACACCAGAAGCAAATTAAGGTCTACAGACATGTCAACAATGTGTCACCTTACAGAAATACTGGCACATACACTTTATAACAAATTAACAAAACTGAAAAGCTGGTGCTCTCCCAAAGCCTTTTTAGAGAATATACATACTCTGATTAGGAAAAGCTCCTTCTTTTTGCAATTGCTGTCAGCTGAGAATAAAATGTTAGCTGCGCACACACCCAAACTGAGAACTTCTGTAGAGACTTGGTGCACAGGCCCTGCTCCGCCTACAGACAGGGGTGTTGCTGGTTGTAATAATCTGTTTTAACAACGGTGTACACACACTCTTGGATGTATTCTCTCCTCTTCTTCCCTCTTCTCATTGTGCTTGTGGAGGAATCCAGTGCTGCATAGCTGACTGCCTTTATTTCACCATCCTGCAACAAATATACAAATATTTGTTTGTTTCAGAGATTAGGGCTATAACACAGAGACCAGTCAGTTCAAGACCCAGTCTAAATTATAGACCTGGAACATGTAGGATATAGGATTATAAGTTCTAAAAATGTAGCATTTTAAGATTATTTATAGATTAATTAATCATAATAGATATTGTGTTGTAGCTATTCAAAGGTTTGTTTATAGGTCCTATTGCAAACATGACAGCATATCACTGTTCATTTACCAAATCATTTGACTGATCCGCAGGTGACTTGTCTTGTCCAATGTGATGAAACATGCCTCCTGGTTAAAAGAAAGTGTAAACATGGGTAATATGAATGGTCATTTCTCCCTACCCTCTGATGCGATCATTAGGACAGGAGATATTCAACAGATACACTAGAAATCACAGCTGAAAATGGTCCTATTTCGTGACAGGTTTAGTTAGGTGTACGATGAAACCACCAGTCATCAAATCAAAAACTTGTGTGCTGTGTTTTAACAGGAAAGTCATTTAGGGCATTCAGACCTTTAAAGTGGGGTCTCAAAATGTTTAACTGAAATGAAAGTAAAATATGACGAACCAACCTTTGCAATGTTCACAGTGTTTGCTTTCACTCAAAATAAGTACAGCAATCACAGTCACACAGCAGACCAACAGTACTCCAAGAACAAGGAAGCTTGGATCCAGTTCTGATCCACAATCTGAAAAATGTAACATTCAAAGAGACATTCAGCGTTATTTTATTATAGACCCTGGTTATTAATTATTTGTTATTGGAAACACTGTGGCATTAGGAAGACCACTGATGTTTTGTCACCAGGCACAGTTAATAAGTCAATATATCAAAACGATGTTTAGTCATAAAAAAATCTTCCTGTGTTATTTGAGTTCAGCACTTAAGACTTGAATGATAATAATGAACACTCTGATTTGAAGATGCAACTTGATGTGGAACAAGGCACATACAGTAGGATTCTGGGCAGGAAAAAAACAACATAACATGCCATTATCATTAATGAACGAGTTAATTTTCAATGGTTTCAAATGTCTCAGTGGACTAATGTTGTTAAGTTACCGTCCTGAAACCAACAGACTAATTAACTTGATACTTATTAACATTTATGTATTTAAATCAGGCAAAATGACTCATTTATGATTCAACTGTAAATACGTACTTGTCTCCACTTTAGTTCCTTCACCAAACAGGATCTCTCCACATGTGACCAACAGCACAGTAGTAAGTCCCAGAATCAGAGGAGTCCTGTATAGTTTTAGACAAATTGTAGACACAGCTCCTTTCTTCTTCTTCATCACTCCTGTTCCTCTGAGTGTAAATGATTCCTGGATGAGATCCTCCTGATCCAGCTCTGAACCAGTGCACACTGTGTTCACCTGGACACTGGACTCTGGTTTCTTTGTTCTTGGAGAGAAGTGAACACTGGAGAGTCATTGGGTCTCCCAGCTGGACTGATGCTGTCTCCGGACTTTGTTTCACGTGGACAGATTTCTGCTGTTTCCAATCTGTGTGATTCAGACAAAAAACTGTTTGACTTAAAAATGTACTGATCATTAACAAGGGCAAAGATATTGAAAATATGGAAAGATATTTTACCGTTCACAGCCAAGAATGTGCCACTGCCAGAGGTCAGTGAAAACGTTGTTCCAGTTTGACAGAAATATGTTGCTTCATCCTCTTTGCTGACATTTCTGATGGTAAGAAGAGACTGAGCCTCCTTTTTTGTTACTGTGAAACGCGGATCTTTAAATTGTTCAGTGATTGTAATTTTTTCAAAGATTACAGCAGCTACTGTTTGGGCCATGTGTCCGAGAGACAGCTTATACCAGTAGGATCTGTCGTCCTTCTCAGCAACTGGACAGTGAAGAGTTACATTCTCACCAAGTTCAACCACAGTCAAAGAGATCTGCTGAGAAACCTTTGTAGTTTGAATCAGACCTGATGAAAAAAGAAAAAAGACTAAGTTACAACGCGAAAAGACAAAATCATGAAAAATGTCCAGTATTTGCCATAAAAGAAATCACAGGGCCTTCCCTAGTATATAACAATGGAGAAATAATAGTCTGCCGTAGCATTTTTTCTCACACTGGGTAAGAATTGCACTCACATGCTGTACAAAGAAGGATAAAAGCAGCCAGTCTTCCGATCATTGTGGTACAGCACCCTTCTCTTGCACTACTGAAGTCTTCCTACCCAAATGGAAGGTTTAGTCACACAATCATCAAGGTTTACAAAGAGGTAATCAGTGATTGGCTGAAATGAAGAAAGTGAACATCCCCCTACATTTAGCAAACCTGTGATCCATTTTCATTTGATAAGAGATGTACGTGTACTTAGTTTTTTGTATTATTGTCAGAGGTGTCTTAATTCTGGCCACTGATCATGACTGAATTACCTGTTTACGTGACAATCAGTTTTTATGTTTTGTGCTTATTTTACCACAAGCACTGGAAGTCTTTAAACAATACCTAAAGCCGTCTTATTAACTCATACGTGTGTCTTTAATGGTCACACTATGGAGCAGTATTTAATTTTTTTATGCAGCCCAGATGGTCCAACACACTTTTACTGGACAAAAGCTGTTATCAGTTTTGGATGTAGTGGTGGGCAGTTTGCTAGCCAACAAGGATGCTCCACTTTTAGAGTTGCTGAAAGCTGTATTTTCCACTTTCAGTGTAGACTAGCTGTTTTTCTTTGAGTTTTTGTGCTAAGCTAGGCTAAACCCATCCTAAGCCCGGGATGGGTTTAGCCCGGGTTCTCCTCACGATAAATATCATTTGTTTAAATTGTTGATATTTGAACATCTAAATAGACCGTATGAGAAGGAAAAAAAGGGGATTTTATATCATGTTAGCTACAGTGTAGGTGCTGGCCTGTGGGTTTGAGGGACAGTTGCACAGCAAAGGCATGAGGAAATGTGACCAAAACCACACAGAAAATCAAAAGATGTGGAGGATTCAAAGGCAAATGTATGTTTGAGAGAGTTCAGTTAGAGGGAGATCTCATGAAATCTCATGAACGTGCAATTTCTTATTTGATCAAATATTGTGATTTTATCGACCCATAACAATACTTGTTATTACAATTTAAGTGAAGTAACACAGAAATTGAACTGCACATTTTTTTTGCTAGTAGTTTCTGCTGTGCAAATGAAAAACAATGACTTTTTCCACATAAAAGACACATATCTACCCTGGTATATTGGTAGATGAGATATGTGTCTTGTGATGTGTCAGCAGCAGGAGTGATGACTTGAGAGCTGTACTAAAGTCTGTCCAACTTGCAATTTTAGCAGTTATTGCAAAGCAATGTATAAAGATCTTTTTAGCTTTGGTTTCACTCCACATTATTGACATATGCACATGCATGGCAGAGAGAGACAAGCAGACAGTGAACTGCCGTGTATATGTCTTCCACAATTTTCCATAACTGTAGACAGAAGCATGGCCCAAAAAAAAGCATTTCATTTATTAGATACAGTTAATCTTTCTTTGCTCAAAGACACATATCAAAAATATATGTAATAAAGAAATTTTAGATATCAGTGACTCAAATGAATACACTGTCTCTTTGGTCTCACAGCACTTTGTAAATCTGCATGTTGCCCTGAAAACAAGTAAAAACCACATGCAGCAGCTACACTGAGAGACACAGGTTGTGGTGGGCCATTTCTCTGCCCTTTGACCAACCACTGAAGCTGTTTACTCAGAAAAGACCTGACAATGGGTTTGATAGATATGTATACAAGGTATGTAGTGAGAGTAGGGCTACATGCAGCTGCAGCAGGCTAATTTTAGTTGAACAAAGTGAAGTGGTTGTATTAGTTTCACTTCCTTGTTGATGTGCTGATTTAATCAACTTAAAATATGCAATTTACAGATTAGTTCAAGTGTTATTTTAATTCTGATGTGAATCCATTCAGCATTAATTTGGACAGGCTGCTGGTTGTCAATGCGTCAGCTGATACACGTTGAAAAGAGTATTTAAAACACTGATAGCATCTCCCCCCTCTCACAGCAACTAAGGCATCAAATAATTGAGAAGTGCTATGAAAAATAGTCATGAAGTAACTTGACTGAGCAGGTGTGTGTGTATTATTTATATTCCTTTAACTACACCTGTAAGTTGATGTGATATTGATAATAATTATAACCAGATAAACCAGAATGTGTCGATCAAAAAAATATTGTCACAGTTTTAACCCAGTATTTTCTCTGTTTTTCTATTTCAGTCTCTATACACTTTACCAGTAGCTGAAGTTGTACCAGACACCTCCACTCTACTTTGGTCATTTCTGTGATGATGAGTTTGTGGTGTTGTACTGGGCTGTGTGTCTGTAACTTCACCACTAAAAATAGCATCACCCAGGATATTGATCACTTTGTTGTTTTTATTACATCACTGCAAAGGAAAAACTTCCTTATTAGAAAAAAAGAAAAACAGTACATGTGTGCTACTTGAATCAGAAACTCCCACCTCCATATGAATGTGTTTCTGTGATACTGTGAGAGTTGTGCTCTGCTACTGCCTTTCAGTAGTGAACTGAAAAGGATGGTGAACCACAACCACCTCTCCAGCTCTTTATGCTTTGCTCCTCCTGCTGAAATGACTCACATGAAGAGTAGGAGGGTCATCACTGATGATGTGGAGCTACTGAATTGGTTGGCTCTCACAATACTTAAGATGGCTCCTCTGTGTTTCACTGTGTCAAATGGCTGCTCAACATAGTGGTAAGAACAGTGCTGTAGGACAGAGGCCCTAATACTGTATTTCACATTATATTAAACTATATTATATATTAAAAATCTAGACTTTTTGTAGTGAACAAAATGGTTGTATGATAGTTGTAAACCTTGTCTTCTTTTTGTCATCTGATTTTGATGACAGTGATGTAGGATGTAGTGAGAGCAGATAGCTTTACATTAAATGTAAATGTTTGGACATAGAAGTATGTAGAGTAGCAGGAATAAAGTCCAGTCTCTCTAAGAATGATGTAGACTTGTCTGCAGTTTGTCATTTACATCCAGTGATATTGTTTAGTGGCAGTGTAGGAAAGACTGCAGTGTGTCATTCATGTAACATGATGAAAAGCTTGACCTTGACTTTAAAAGCCCTGCACACTTACACAGGTTATTTGCCTTGACTGAATAGACCTCCAGTTAGATTGAAGTTAGATGAAGCTCTGCAGTGAATTACGTGGTGTCATCAACAGGGCCACCCCTCCATAAACACAGAACACATGTTGCACGTAGGGCCTCATGATGCGATGGGGGCCTCATTTTGCACACATATGCAGCACAATCATGTGTGCCATAGTGTCGCCCATGATACCTGCACACACCAAGTCAAATCAGTTGAGTGAGTTTGAGAGGAGACAAGGGAGGTCTCAGGTCTGTCATCTGTGATATTGCACAAATCCAGAAGTGTGTTGACATGTGATTGGGACAATACCCATGTATCATGAAACAGATTAGCACCAGCTCCCAATAAATATGGTACAACAACAACAAATTAAAGCAACACACTATTTAACAAACAACAAAATGTGCAGTATTGTGTAATATTGTATCTTCTATAAATGAATGTGGAGAACAAGATTGTTTTGGATTACTGTAGTTCACGTCAAATCAAATCATCTGTCATGTTTACTCTCAGCGTCAGTTACAGAAACCCACCCTGAGACATGAAACAAAAGCTGTTGGTGTTGTTTCATGGGTTTAGGTTGGAAAGATGGTTGATATGATTTCCACTGTGGTAGTACAGTAAGACGCCATCATAACAAGAGGCCAATCAGATCCCTCTCACATTGTTCCCTCCCACTTGATATGATTATATTAAGGCAATTCATCTTATAATATGGTCTGAATTATTTGCTGTCTCAAGTGGATTAACAGGAAAATGCTGATCATATTCCATCTACTGCTGTTGTTCAGAGCGGGACGTAAGTGTAAAAAATCTGATTTTTGGTGTACTAAAGCAGATTTCTTCCAATTTATATTTTGGACAATATTTTTTTAAGTATATTTTCATCTTCTTACATCGTTGTAGAACAGTCCACATATTAATCTGTTATTAATTGCTGCTCTCTTATTTTCAGAATGCAACAATGATGCACCAACTCTTGAGACAAAGATTGTTGGTGTTGGAGGTGATGTGAACTTGACTTGTACTCGTGAGAAATCTGATTACAGTGCCAACTTATTTTGGGTCAGACTTGTTTCTGGAAACTTGCCCGAGTTCTTGGGAGGAACATATGCCTTTGATTATGATGGTGTTAATGAGATTCCTCGCATCACAGCTAAACAAGAGCCTGGAACTTTTCTTCTGCGTATCACTAAAACAGAGCTAAGTGATACTGGATTGTACTACTGTATAAAGGTGGATCTACTAGACATGACATTTTTGAACCAAACATTTCTGAGAATTAAAGGTAAATATGCAGCAAGCAGACTCACACTCCTTAAAAAATGTAATTACCATGCTTTCATCAAACACCATTTATTAACAGCAGTTTAATTTTCCTACATGTCTATATAATCATAGTACATTCCCATCCTTGATAGGAAAGTATTAATTTTCTATAAATAGAATGAGTAAAATATGTTTAATTCTGTGTTTGTATTTGCCAGGACCTGAACCTGATATCACTGCCATTGTTCAAGTCCCTCCATCTGATCCAGTTCATCCAGGAGACTCAGTAACTCTGCAGTGTTCAGTCCTCTCTGACTCTGAGAAGAAAACATGTCTAGAAGATCACAGTGTGTACTGGTTCAGAGCCGGATCAGATAAATCTCATCCCAGCTTAATTTATGCTCATAGAAATAGCACTGATTATTGTGAAAACAGCCATGAAGCTCACTCTCTACAGAAATGTGTCTACAACTTCTCTAAAATCATCAGCTCCTCTGATTCTGGGACTTATTACTGTGCTGTGGCCACATGTGGAGAGATCATTTTTGGAAATGGAACAAAACTGGACATTGAAGGTAAGTGTGGAACATTTCTATATAATGGCAAAATCAGTATTTTATGTGTGTGTAATTAACTTTAATTATGTGGTCCTTATATTGTTTCAGCACTCAACATGTGGGATTTACAGAAGGCCAATGTAGTTCTGTTTCTGTTATGTGCTGCTTTGACTATAAGTCTGATTGTTATTGCCTTCCTGATCTACACCATCAAGAGGAAAACTTTTGATTGTTACAAAGGTAAAATAAGTTTCTTGTATATTTGTCTATCTTTGTAAAAGATAACTTCTTAATTTACATTGCTTTGATTTGTATAAATAACATACAGCATCTGTCACCATAAATCCTTGTTGTTTTGTGTTTTTATCATACAGCTGCAGTTTCTCTGCAAACAGATGCTACAACAGCCAGTGGTAATCAGCAAAGAAAACAGGTAAGGTAGATACAGAGCATGTTTAGTTGCAAAAGTTATTGTCATTTTGTTCTCTATGTACAGAAATATCAAGATTTGCCATCTCCTAACATCTTCATTATATATTTCCTCAGAGAGATGAGGACTCATTGGCTTATTCTGCTCCAGCATTCACCAAAAAGAAAGCTGGCAAAGCAGAAAGAAGGAAAACAAAAACCACAGAGGGAGAGACAGTCTACACTGATGTCAGGGCCTTTGAAATAGATGAATAATCCAAACACAGGATTTGCTAATAAATGCTCACGCACTATTTGTCTGGCACACTGTGGAAAATAAACACATCAAGCCTCACATCAATTTCACATCTGATACTGGTAAGCGTATTTTATTTTGAAAACCATAAAAATGTTAATTGTATAATTTTGACTGGTCTATTAGTGTCTTGTTTCTCAGCTTTTTTGTTTTTTTATCTTCAGGCGGTTGATCACGCTTCCACTCAAACAGGCCTTTTGAGATTTAGATGAAGATTTAACTTGAGTGGTCGGTTTAGGGACATTTCCGGTCTCTTTTGTCCCATATGCAGTTTTAAGTCCCTTAACTATGTGTAAATGCAGTGTAAAACTATTGTATTAAATAAAACTGATGTTTGTGGACATGAGTTGCTTCTTTCCTTCAAACACAAACTCACTAAATCTAATACAATACTAAAAACTTGGTGGCTTTTTTTTTTTTTTTTTTTTTTTTTGCTTTTACGATTGCAATATTTCTGTCTCATGTTAAATTTGGGCGGGAGGATGACCAATTCGATGACTTTCTCATCACTGGTGACCTCTGCCCAGAGACTACACATGGAAATTAGCTTTTAGCTTTATATGGTATAATAAATATTTTGTACATACCTATTTATATGTCACCAAAACAACAAAAACAGAGATGTGTAGAAATTTTGCCCACTTAGAACAATTCTGATCTGAGAACCTTGTAGGGATTGGGGGGAGCAGTGCACAGGCCCTGCTCTGCCTGTGTGGTAACCTGACCTTACCACAGAGCTGACTCACTCTTGTAGTTACTCCTCTCTTTTCACTTTCCTTGTGAGAAAGGTTAGGGTTATATCTCACACTCTGAAACTACAGTGTTCAAGGACCAACAACAGCTGGTCTTATGTTTTGTCCTCACAGTGAAGTTTCAGATTCACACACTTTTGTAATTCTAAACAAAATCCTAGTGCTTTTTCTCATGTTTTTAATGGCTAGTTTGTTGTCTTATTAGATGCAACATGTAAGATGTTGTTGGAGTTATTAAAACCTGTGTTGTTCTCTGTCAGCTTAGGCTGATCTGATTTGCTTCCAGTGTTTATGCTAAGCTAGGCTAAACTCATCCTTGACCTGGTGTTTGTGTTGTTATGTTTGAATCATCCATACAACACTGAATAAATGTCAATATAAAGAGGCTGTTTGATATGAGAGAGCATTTGGACAGTAGGAGGAGGGAAACAGTACATTTGAAATAATGTTAGCCTACAGTGGAGGCGGTGCCTGTGGGCTACACTCTGCATTTTTGTCACATGCACATGGAGACAAAGTAAAAGAGAGAGAGAGAGGGGGGGGGGGGACTGCCAGACAAATGGTGAAAATGGTTTTGTCAGTGAGCTGCTGCGTATTATGGCAAACAAAACACATAGAAAGCTCTTTATGTTGCAGTCACAATAAATGTTGGAGAAATGTTGGACAACAGCAACTATAAAGTGAATACACTCCATTTTTCTGGTCTCACAGCATTTATTAAATCTGCATATCTGCCTTGTAAAGTAAAACCACATGTAGCAGCTACACTGACAGGCACAGGCTGTGGTGGGCCATTTCTCCGCCCTTTGACCAACTAAAGCTGTTTACTCAGAATACATCTGACAATCGGCTTCAACAGGATATATAGTGAGGGGAGAGCTACGTGCAGCCTTTTACTTCCTTGTTCATGTGCTGGTTTAAAGTACAATAATTCTTGTTTAGCATTTTTAAAGATGCAACCACAGGCATCTACAACTATATGCAGCTCTAATCTTAAAATGTACAAATATCAATATTCTCATGTTTGTGTTTTGTTCTAACTTCATTAGCCATTAATTTGGACAGGCTGCCAGTCCATCACCACACCGAATGATGCATATTGAAGCAGACTTTAACAAGGCTGACCTTGCCTTTTTCTTAATAATTTAGCAAATCTAAGGCCACAGTTTAAACTCCTGCTCTTGCCACAGTGATCAGGACTAAATGAGTGATTAGCACCTCCTCCCTCTCACAGCAGCTGCCAGCGAAATATATCAAACCGCAGAAAAGTGAGATGAAAAAATAGTCATGACGCCGCATAAATGAGCAGGCGTGTGTGAATAAGTCCTATCTGTACCCTTTAACTATTCCTGTTAGTTGAGGTGATATTAATAATAATCAGAGCAGTAAACTGTAGTGGTATATTGCTGTTTATACTGCTATAACCTTTTTTCAAAAAAGATAAAACAGGAGTAGAGGCCCAGCTTCCTGACATAAAAATAGAGGGCAAGAGAGGAAGAAAAGCCCCTTTGTATTCACACTTTAGTTTGAAACCTCGGCCACTGCAAATAATGATAAAGATGTCTGTTGGCATAAGTCAGTCAGTGGTTGACATGTCAGTCAAGTGCAAGTGCATTGAACATCTGAAATCATCATTCAACACAAGTAAAAAACCGGTAAGGGTAGATTTGGGGTTTGCAGGGGCTTCAATCATAATTAATCTGCCACCACCATATTTTTCTCACCTTAACCATCCTGTACAGAAAATTTAATTTAACTTAATGGACCAAATTGTGGTGCAAATAATGACATCAGTAAATTGTGCTGACATGTAACAGGGACAATGCAATGCAATGAATCATAAAACAGATTAGCACTAGCTCTTTATTTTTGTGTTTCTGAAAATCAGGATACAACCCCAATAACTATGGTGGTACAACAGTGAATTAAAGCAACACACTACAGAACAAACAACACAAAAATGTGCAGTATTGTGTAAATTGTATCATCTTCGCCCCCTTGTGAAATTCTCTAATATGACCCCAATGACGTGGGTGACAATACCTGCACGAGCCCAAAACAGCTTGACCTTATTAGTGATTATCACCTGAAAGGTACATTCAGATATTGTTGAAATTTAGAATAAAATGAAGAATGATTGAAGATTGTTTTGGATTACTGCAGTTCACATAAAAACAAATCACCTGTCCTGGTTACTCTCAGCGTCAGTTACAGAAACCCACCCTGAAACATGAAACAAAAGCTGTTGGTGTTGTTTCATGTGTTTAGGTCGGAAAAATGGTTCATATGATTTCCACTGTGGTAGCCAACATAACAAGAGGCCAATCAGATCGCTCTCACATTGTTCCCTCCCACTTGATTTAGTTACATTAAGGCAATTTGTTTTATAATATGGTCTGATTTATTTGCCGTCTCAAGTGGATTAACAGGAAAATGCTGATCATATTCCATCTACTGCTGCTGTTCAGAGCGGGACGTAAGTGTATAAAATCACATTTTTTCCATTTATATTTTGGACAATATATTTAGAGCATATTGTCATTTCCTTGTATCAATTTATCACAGTTCACATATGAATCTATCAGTGTTATTAATCGCTGTTCTTTTTAATTTAATTTACAGAATGCAACAATGATCTGATCTTTGAGACAAAGATTGTTGATGTTGGAGACGATGTGAAGTTGACATGTCCCCGACAGACATCTGATCACAGTATCAACTTATTTTGGATCAGACTTGTTTCTGGAGACTTGCCTGAGTTCTTGGGAGGAACATTTTCCTTTGATTATGATGGTGTTAATAAGACTCCTCGCATCACAGCCAAACAAGAGCCGGGAACTTTTATTCTGCTTATCAGTAAAACAGAGCTAAGTGATACTGGAGTTTACTATTGTATAAAAGCAAAGCAACTTGGCGTGACATTTTTGAAAGGAGCATTTCTGAGGATTAAAGGTAAATGAAATACAGCAAGCAGACTCACACTCCTTAAAAAATCGAATTACAATGCTTTTATCAAACACCATTTATAATAGCAGTTTAATTTTTCTACAACTCTATAAAGAGAGAAATATGTATTTCCATCCTTGATAGGAAAATATTAATTTTCTATAAATAGAATGAGTAAAATATGTTTAATTCTGTATTTGTATTTGCCAGGACCTGAACCTGATATCACTGCAATTGTTCAAGTCCCTCCATCTGATCCAGTTCATCCAGGAGACTCAGTGACTCTGCAGTGTTCAGTCCTCTCTGACTCTGAGAAGAAAATGTGTCCAGGAGATCACAGTGTGTACTGGTTCAGAGCCGGATCAGATGAATCTCATCCCAGCTTAATTTACACTCATAGAAATAGTAGTGATCATTGTGAAGAAAACCGTGAAGCTCACTCTCTACAAAAATGTGTCTACAACTTCCCCAAGACCGTCAGCTCCTCTGATTCTGGGACTTATTACTGTGCTGTGGCCACATGTGGAGAGATCATTTTTGGAAATGGAACAAAACTGGACATTGAAGGTAAGTGTGGAACATTTCTATATAATAGCTAAATTAAGAGTGCTTGAGTTTGTTTTAGAATCTGGTTGAATTCTTTAATATATTTTGACATCCTATCAAATCATAAATAACTTTATTATGTGGTCCTCATATTGTTTCAGCACTCAACATGTGGGATTTACAGAAGAACAATACAGTTCTGTTTCTGTTATGTGCTGCTTTGACTATAAGTCTGATTGTTATAGCCTTCCTGATCTACACCATCAAGATGAAAAGCTTTGATTGTTATAAAGGTAACAGAAGTTTCTCACATCAGTCTATGAAACAATATTTCGCAAAAGATAACTTCTTGATTTACATTGCTGATTTGTGTAAACTAACCTATGGCATATTTCATCTTAAATCCTCGTTGTTGTTTTTTTAAACAGCTGCAGGTTCTCTGCAAACAGATGCTACAACAGCCAGTGGTAATCAGCAAAGACAGCAGGTAAGGTAGATACAGAACACGTTTAGTTGCAAAAGTTGCTGGCATTTTGTTCTCTATGTACAGAAATATCAAGACTTGCCATCTCCTAACATCTTCATTGTATATTTCCTCAGAGAGATGAGGACTCATTGGTTTATTCTGCTCCAGCATTCACCAAAAAGAAAGCTGGCAAAGCAGAAAGAAGGAATACAAAAACCACAGAGGGAGAGACAGTCTACACTGATGTCAGGGGCCTTTGAAAAAGATTAATAATCCAAACACAGAATTAGCTAATAAATGCTCACGCACTATTTGTGCACATCACACCTCACGCCTCACATCAATTTCACATCTGATACTGGTAAGCGTATTTTATTTTGATAACCATAAAAATCTTAAATGTATAATTATAATATTTTCTCCAGTCTCTTTCCATAACTGAATGACTTTTGAAGCTGTTATTTTCTAAACAGGCGTCAATTATAATGATGCAAAAATGCTCACATTTTTTCACATGTTTAATGGCTTTGTGTATCGACAGCATTGTGTATTACCTATTAGGTCTTGTTTCATTTCTCAGCTTTTTTGTTTTTTTATCTTCAGGCGGTTGATCACGCTTCCACTCAAACAGGCCTTTTGAAAGATTTAACTTGAGTGGTCGGTTTAGGGATATTTCCGGTCTCTTTTGTCCCATATGCAGTTTTAAGTCCCTTAACTATGTGTAAATGCAGTGTAAAACTATTGTATTAAATAAAACTGATGTTTGTGGACATGAGTTGCTTCTTTCCTTCAAACACAAACTCACTAAATCTAATACAATACTAAAAACCTAGTGGCATTTCAAATTTCTTTGCTTTTATGATTGCATTATTTTTGTCTCATGTTAAATTTGGGAGTGGGGATGACCAATAATGATTAATATTACAATAATAATAAGTAATTTGAAACAAGGCTGATGGATACTGAGATCTGCAGTCACTGAATATGTGGTCCAGATTATGTAGAACAGTGCCACATGTATGATTTGAAATTAGACTGATATGTTTTTAATGATGCCGACATTACTGATGATATACTGTCTCGTTTGCCTGCCTGTTTTTACTGATCAATGTTTTACTGTTTGTTTTCACAGTATAATACAGTATCACCACAACTTGCTTGACTTCAGCAACTATCTCATCACTGGTGACCTCTCTGAAAGCTGTATTTTTCTCTGTCAGCTTAGGCTGATCTGATTTGCTTCCAGTGTTTATGCTAAGCTAGGCTAAACTCATCCTTGACCTGGTGTTTGTGTTGTTATGTTTGAATCATCCATACAACACTGAAATAAATGTCAATATAAAGAGGCTGTTTGATATGAGAGAGCATTTGGACAGTAGGAAGAGGGAAACAGTACATTTGAAATAATGTTAGCTACAGTGGAGGCGGTGCCTGTGGGCTACACTCTGCATCTTTGTCACGTGCACATGGAGACAAAGTAAAAGAAAGAGAGAGAGAGAAAGGGAGACTGGCGGACAAATGGTGAGTTGTTTTGTCAGTGAGCTGCTGCGTATTATGGCAAACAAAACACATAGAAAGCTTTTTATGTCGTAGTCACAATAAATGTTGGAAAAATGTTGAATGATAGCAACTATAAAGTGAATTACACTCCATTTTTCCTGGTCTCACAGCATTTTTTAAATCTGCATATCTGCCTTGTAAAGTAAAACCACATGTAGCAGCTACACTGACAGCACAGGCTTGTGGTGGGCCATTTCTCCGCCCTTTGACCAACTATAGCTGTTTACTCAGAACAGATCTGACAATGGGCTTCAACAGGATATATAGTGAGGGGAGAGCTACATGCAGCCTTTTACTTCCTTGTTCATGTGCTGGTTTAAAGTACAATAATTCTTGTTTAGCATTTTTTAAAGATGCAACCACAGGCATCTACAACTATATGCAGCTTTAATCTTAAAATGTACAAATATCAATATTCTCTGTTTTGTGTTTTGTTCTAACTTCATTAGCCATTAATTTGGACAGGCTGCCAGTCCATCACCACACCGAATGATGCATATTGAAGCAGACTTTAACAAGGCTGACCTTGCCTTTTTCTTAATAATTTAGCAAATCTAAGGCCACAGTTTAAACTCCTGCTCTTGCCACAGTGATCAGGACTAAATGAGTGATTAGCACCTCCTCCCTCTCGCAGCAGCTGCCAGCGAAATGTATCAAACCGCAGAAAAGTGAGATGAAAAAATAGTCATCACACCACATAAATGAGCAGGCGTGTGTGAATAAGTCCTATCTGTACCCTTTAACTATTCCTGTTAGTTGAGGTGATATTAATAATAATCAGAGCAGTAAACTGTAGTGGTATATTCCTGTTTATACTGCTATAACCTTTTTTCAAAAAAGATAAAACAAGAGTAGAGGCCCAGCTTCCTGACATAAAAAACAGAGGGCAAGAGAGGAAGAAAAGCCCCTTTGTATTCACACCTTAGTTTGAAACCTCGGCCACAGCAGTGCTTAAGTTTCCATGCATCACTTGTTTGTCGGTGGTTACTGTGAATGTGTGTTCATCTGTGTCGGTTTGTGTGTCAAATGCAAGCAGCAGTGTGGACACAAAGATAAAGCACAAAGCAGGACTCAGAGTAGATTAAAGTAGTTACTGCAAGGCTTTTGTCCTAAATTACATTTTACAGTTGTTACTTTTCCTGTGTTCACCTTTCTGTTTATAGTAACAGTAAGTGTATTTGTGTCAGGGGATCATTAATTTAACAATATGATATTATTTAAAAGTAACACTTGTTGTATTAGGAACAACTTTATTGTCAAACCAACGTGTTTTGTCCTGTTGATGGCCACAAACCACAACGTGCTGGGCCCATAAATGTCACAGTTTTGACCGTTTGGTTGTCTCTCTGCTTTCACTCTCCATACACCCCTACTGTACTGTCATTTTAGTGTGTCTGTGGTTTGTCGGTTCCTCTGTTCCTGTGATTTTTAAATGTGAATTGCCTTATTATTATTTTAATGCAAGTTAAACACTTTTTGTCAACCTTTTTTTTTATAAAAAATAACACTGTAGGCATAATCTCTCAGCAATTATCATGTTGCCTCACTAATAGATCTTGGGTTCAAACCTCAGCCAGGTTAATTTTTTGTGGCCTTTCACACAGATTCACATGGATAAAAACAGGCAGGCCAGTTGTTTCAAAAGGTCTAAATTTCCAATGAGCTAATGAGTTTCTGTGAGCAGTGACACAGCCCACTCCCACTCTGTCTGCTGTGTCATTCCTGCTGATGTGTTCTGCTACAGCTGACTGTGGGCTGTTGCAATAGATTTGTATTTAAAGGCTACTGGTATCAAAACCCCTCTGAAATGATCCAGTTCATCAGTTATATCCAAAGATGGCAATGATGTAAAAGAGTGAGCATTATATACAATATGCAAGAGTTAGAGCCATATTGCATTAAACATACAATCCAATGTTCTGCCATAGAAGGAAGTAGTGCATCACTTATGTGGCATGCTCATCTTCATATGACTGTAATCATTCCCTAAACTTAGCCATACTATATACATGTCATGAAAGATAACTAACCAATAATTTAATAAAAATGGAACTTAGCATTTTAAATCTTAGTCACTGAACATGGTCATGGTTTGCAGGCTCTCTCAACATCATAGTGAAGACAAGGTCACACCCCTCAAATCACAAAAGAAATCAGCACCTGCAGTCTATTTTAGGGCTCTTAGAAACTAGGTTATAAACCCCACATAAATATGGTAGCACAGCTGTGCACAACACAAAACCTGCTACACTTCCTCCTATTTGCATCAAGGAAAATGAGACAAATGTTTTCGACCTCTGGTAACTTCCATGGGATTTAATTATATTTCACCTGGAAATATATGTGTGTGCTCTTGACAGCTCTGAGGACCACTGTCAGATTAACTGGAGAATTACTTCACATCAACATCATATGGCGTCAGAGCCATGAGGTGGTGGGTTTTTGGTTTTTTTTTAAATTTCCCAGCAGTGACATTGTAAACGGTAATGTTTACTGTGAGTTTCATTTATAGAAACCCACCATGAAACATGAAATGTTTACTGTGAGTTTCATTTACAGAAACCCACCATGAAACATGAAACAAAAGCTTGCTGTTGGTGTTGTTTCATGTGTTTTGGTTGGAAAGATGGTTGATATTATTTCCATTGAGGTAGCACAGTGAAACGCCAACGTAACGAAAAGCCAATCAGACTGCTCTGAAGTTGTCTCCTCCCACTTGATATGATTACATTAAGATGAATCATTGATTAAGGCGGTATAATTTTCAGCAGTCTCACGTGGAATAAGGAGAAAATGCTGGTCATATTTTGTTTAGTGCTGATGCTCAGAATGGGGCGTAAGTAATATAAAGAAAGGTCTGACTTATTCCAGATTTAAAGAATTTTCATTCTTTTACAGTAATTTAGAAGATGGCATATGTTTCTTCATCCCTCTGTTTAATGTCTTTTCAGGATGCACAGGCAAGCAGATTGAGACGAAGACTGTTCGTGTTGGAGATGATGTACACCTGACATGTCCCCGCATAGGTTCAGGAACCTTGTTTTGGATCAGGCTTGTTTCAGGAAACCTTCCTAAAATCTTAGGAAAAACATATAGCTACGAGCCTGATCCTCGCATTACAGCCACCGAGGGGCATGGAACATTTGATCTGCATATTGGAAAAGCAAAGCTAAGTGATGCAGCAGTTTACTACTGTGTGAAAACACAACAAGGAGAATTAATATTTTTAGAAGGAACAGACCTGAGAGTTGAAGGTAAATACAGCAAAAAGTAACAGATTTTTCAGATTCCTTTAATATGGTTTTGTTTTAAAAAATGTGTCAGTATGTCTTTCATGTAAAAATTCATGTTTAATTTTTTTTTAATATTTTTTTTTAATTTCCCAGGACCACAACCTGTTACCACTGCAATCCCTACGTCTGATCCAGTCCACACAGAAGACTCTGTGACTCTCCAGTGTTCAGTCCTCTCAGACTCTGAGAACAAAACACATCTAGAAGAAAAGTACATGTGCTGTTTTAGAGCTGGATCACATCAGTCTCTCCCAAGTTTTAATTATACTCAAGGAGACAGTGTTTATGAGAATAAAACGAACCCAGAGGGAGTCTCAACAAATAAATGTATCCACAGCTTCTTGAAGAACATCAGCTGCTCTGATGCTGGGACTTATCACTGTGCTGTGGCCAAATGTGGAGAGAGATTCTCTGATAAGAGATCAAATCTCACTACTGAAGGTAAGTGCATCATATTTCCATATAATAAGAAAAATAACTATTTTTGTTTTTGATTGGGCTTAAGAATTTGTTCTCTGACATCATATGATAAATTATAAGTTACACTTCTACCAATTAATTTTTCATTTCATTTGTGCTCTTTTTCATTTTATCTCAGCAGTAAATGTTGACCAAGTGCAGGACAAAACAGTTCTCTGTCTGTTATGTGCTGCTTTGGCTATAAGTCTGATTGTTATAGCCTTTCTCATTTATTTAATCAAGAAACTCAAGAAAAATTCTTATCGCTGTTACAGTAAGTGAAGTCACTCATATATCGATCTATCAAACAATATTTGGTAAAGTTGCATCTTCCCTAACACTGTGGTTTTATTTTGTGATACAGCTGCTGTTGCTCTGCAAACTAATGCAACAGCCAGTGGTAATCAGGAGCGTCAGCAGGTAAGGTATACAAAGAAGAGATATAGCTCAAAAACTGATACATGTTTGATAACATATTTACTGTGAGTAAACATGTTATCATGTTTTTCTGCTTGTATAAATATTAATATCTGCCATTTGCCATTTTTCCGTAATGTTTCCCCAGACAGATGAGGATTCATTGGTTTATTCTGCACCAACCTTCACCAGTAGAAAAGCTAGTAAAACAGTGACAAGGGATACAAAAACGACAGAAGAGGAGAGTATCTACACTGATGTCAGAACTCTTGGGTTGGATTAATAGTCTGATCATCTAAACACTGCATTTGTTAATTGATACTGATATAATTTTGTTGGCACACTGTGAGGGAAATGCACACTGAAACTTAATTTCACCTCTGAAGTCAACAGAAAAATATCCATGTATATTTGATAACCTAAAAATAATATTTCTTTTTGACATAATGTGGTTTTGTAAAGAAAGTTAATCATAACACAAAATAAGTACATGTAACAGTTAAGCTTTTGCCACTAGACCTATGTAGTAGGACTCACATATCTATAAACATTCATTTAATTGCACAGTTTTTATCAAAGTTGTTTGTTCTTTTGTCTGTTTGTATGAATATTTATATTTATTTTCAAGTCTGTAAACTTCTTCAATGACCCACGTCTATGTTCCAATGTCATGTCAGAGTACTGTAATGTACTGACAGGAAATGGGTGAGTAGATGTGTTGCTTCATTCTGAATAGACAAATACATTTAATAACCAGATGCTATAATAAAAACTTGATTTTTAATTTGCCATTTACTAAAACTGTCTGTTGTCATTTTGCTTCTGCATAGCTATACACCTAAATCAGTGTGAGAAGCTTGAAAGTATTGTTAAATGAGTAAATGAATATAACACAGCATAAACAACTATTAAAACAATAATTCTTGATGTAATCATGTTAAATTTCTTACTGTTTCTTGTAACTAATTTTAAGACTAAACATGCTCATCTGTTGACACATTTACAGTCCATGGTGTAAGAATATAGTGAAAATATAAATATCATCCCTATCCACATATGCAATAATGGAGGAGGGTGACACAAAATTATTATTAATATCATATTATTACTAGAAATGCCATTAAAAATATACTGTACAGTATGCAGGAAAGGATTATTATTGCACTTAAACATATTCAGCAGTACCAACATAACATGACTATGGCTGACCAGTCATCTGTGACTTTAAGTGCCATATTGTCTATCGTGTTGCACTGTGCACTGTGGAGAACGATCTTTTGCTTCCGTGTATGTCATGTGTATACTACAGACGTAAAAATAATGACCTTGGACTTCAGTTTCAACTTACATGTCCATGTTAATGTAAATACAGCTTAAGACTAAAAACTAGTGAACCCAGAATTGAACCATGAGGCACTCCACAGGCAACATTCATATCATAAAGGTCATGTGGTGTGTTCAAGTCTGCTCTGAAATAGTTGGTGATATCCTGACTTTTCCTCCAGCAATATTAGCAGGTTGAAATTTCTGATTTTTAGCAAAATGTCTTGAAAACTATTGGCTGGATTTACATTTATGGAATGATGCAGATATCCATGGTACAGGAAATGTATTCTAATAACTACAGACATTCCCTGATTTTTCCTCCCATGCCACCATCAGGTCAAAATGTAATTCTTGTTGACGACTAAATACCTGAAAGAGCAATGACATTCCCATCCTGTCTTTGTGTCTTGTGCTAATTTACGAATGTTGCATGTCGACAAATTAAGCTAGGATGGTGAACATGGTGTACACCTGTTCACCATTAAAATGTTAGCAGGGAAAGTGCTGGTGTGGGCACTTTTAGTACTGTGCCACTGTGGGTGGCTGTAGAGTTGTTGTTCTTGTTAAAGCTGAATATTGTTTTCTGTTTTAAACGGGTCAATATCCAGGGGGAAATAGTGTAGACAGGAAAATAAACTTATTGCTTTCCAAGGTATTTGTGGTCAGGTGGTTAGAGGTCACTGGTCACATCACATTTGGGTAACCAACGAAAAACCACTGTAGAAAAACTTGAAACCAGGTGCTTTTCTTGTCACAGTCCAGGTGGAAACCACACAGGATATTATGCAAGTTAACCAATATTTTACTCACAACTTAGACAAATCAAACTTAATCAAGTCTGCAAATCAGTGGTGGTTGCAGCTGTTGAACTCAGAAGAACAAAAATCTCTGACATTATAAAAATGAGCGAGTGAATCGACAAGAAAGAGGTCGTATGCTTCACAGAGACCAGGATGACACCAACGTGACAGGAAGCGCACTTTTGAATCTGTGATAGCCAATGACACCACCTCTTTTGCTCACTGAAATACGAGTGAGGTTCCTGGAAAGAGACAATGTCAAGATGATCCTGTTATGGGTTACACTGCTTGTTCTTCATCAAGTATGTAAGTGCTATCTAATCTGATGTATGTATTCAATTAAGAATTTGCATGCCAACTAGATGTGTGGGGGTAATATATATTACGTTTATGCAAATACGTTTATGCACAAATTTTCTACACCTTTGCTATTTACTGTTTTATGTTTTGTTCGTTTCATTTAATTCAGACTCGCTGGTTCCAGTGATCACAGTTCAACTTGGTGAACCTGTGACCTTGACATGTCCTCTGCCTAATGATGAGATCAGCCGCAGACAGTTTTACTGGTACAAGCAAAGTGCTGGGAATACTCTGAAATTACTTGTAATACTGCGGAAAGTTACAAAATCTGGATATACACCAGAGTTCTTTGAATCCAGATTGGAGGTAACAAATGATAAGAGTTTTGTCAACCTGACCATTGTGAGGACTGATTCAAGAAGATGAGGGAATGTATCACTGTGAAATCTCAGAGTGGATTGGTCGTCCTGTATGGAGAGGGACATATTTGTTACTGAAAGGTAACAGTGTACATTAATAATCTACACACGCTTCATTCGCTGATATAAAGCTGCACTGTGTTAATGTTTAACAAAAATAATTTATTCTGTTGCTGTAGCCACTGATTCAATGCTACATTGTCTTATTTTTTTAAAAAGAAAATAACCATTTCATCACACACTAAGTCTTATAATATCCCGTTAAAACCATAGGTGAGGTAGATTCCTCTGCTTTGTCTTTATTATAGCTCCAATCAGAGTTCCAGGATTCTTATTTTACAATGAGGTCACATGTGCGATATATTTAAATTCTTCTCAGGCTTGGTAAAACATGCTTGGAAAACCCTTTGTTTTCATACAGTTTTGTGCTTATAGGAAACTCTCAGAGGACATCAAACTATACTGTTATTCAGAGTCCGACAGTATCTGATCCAGTTCGTCCAGGAGACTCAGTGACTCTCCAGTGTTCAGTCCTCTCTGAATCTGAGAACAAGACGTGTCCAGGAGATCACAGTGTGTACTGGTTCAGAGCTGGATCAGATAAATCTCATCCTGAAATCATCTACACTGATGGAAATGATTGTGAGAAAAGATCTGACTCTCTGAAGAGCTGTGTTTATCACTTCTCTAAGAACGTCAGCTCCTCTGATTCTGGGACTTATTACTGTGCTGTGGCCACATGTGGAGAGATCATTTTTGGAGATGGAACAAAACTGGAGATTGAAGGTACCTGAATTTTTGTTTTGTTAATGAGGAAATTTGCACATTTAATTATGAAAGTAAGTTGGTGACATAAAACATAATTTACTTTTACTAATTGTTTCAACCTTGTTTCAGTGGTCATGTGGTCACGAACAGCCAGTACAGTTATTTTTCTGCTGTGTACTGTCATGGCTATGAGTCTGATTGTTATCGTCTTCCTCATTTGCGCCATCAAGAAAAACAAGTGTGACTGTTGCAGTGGTAAAATAAGTAACTCATATTTCTCTATCCCAAAGTATTACATTGAAATTGTCTTATTTATTGTCATCTATATATTTTCTCTTACATAATCCAGCTGCTGCTGCCCTGCACAAAAACAGTGGAGGTCAGAAAAGTCAACAGGTAAAGTATTTAAAGATAGGATTAACTTTATCAAAAAAAAAAATGCCATGAAGGTTTTCTAACTTTGTTTTCTTCTATATTTTCTCAGAGATATGAAGACATGTTGGTTTATTCTGCTGTCATATTCACCATGATGAAAGATGGTGGTGGTGCAATAAAGGATGTAAAAGCAGCAGAGAGAGAGAGGATCTATGCTGCTGTGAAGGCTTTTGGACTGGATTAGTGAGTGAATAGGTCTGCTTCGTATCATTCTGTACTGAGCAGTATGATGTAGTTGATGTTTAGAGATAAAGGGTTTATTAGGAAGTACTGTACATATAGCACTGAACGTCACTGAATGTCTCTTTTTCATGCAAATGTACAAACTTGAAAAATACACAGCAAGGGGCGGCCCCTAGCTGCAACATCCTCAGTTCAAGTTAGTCAGGGACCTTTGTTGCATCTCTCTCTCCCTCATTTCCTGCCATCTCTCTACTGTCTGTAGAAAATGCATATAGACACAAAGAAAATACACAAACATGGCAAAGTGATCAGGTTTTTAAAATAGAAAGCAATTGTGTTATTTTCAATTCTTCTCCACTTGAAGAAAAAACGTGGATCAAATCAGGTTATTGCCATTGATGGTGATTATAAATATATGCAATTTAATTTGTATCTCAATTGTGAATTTCTTTTTTTTTTTTCTCTCCCATTGAAGTAAACAGCAAACTTATAGTGATGGTTAGTGACATACATCAGAGGAAAAAGTTAGTAGATCCAATCCACTGAATCAGTTCTGGCACCAATATAGTAGGTGGACTGAATATTAGAGAGATCTAGAGAGTTTAAATTTGAGAAAAGTAATCCACACCTGATTACTGTGCTATGTTTGTGTTTCATGTTCTGACTTTTAATTTTTATTTTTTACTTTGCATTTTTACAAATAGTAAAGAGATGACAGGAAATGAGAGAGAGATGCATCAAAGATCCCTTCACCAAATATTAATTCAGGGACCTGTATCAGTAAGCTTCTGGCATTGTAAGTGTCAGGAGAAAGTCAGATCAGAGCACATTTGGAGGTGAGTTTATTCCATCATTGCGTATAACTCTTGTTTGGAAGCAAACACTACATGACCATAAACCAGCTGTAGGTAAATGTCTACAGAATGTATGCATGTTAGTTTTTCTTTGTTTTTGTTGTGCAGCAATGTCAATAAAAAAATATTTTTCTGGCCCCAAAGTGTTGCTATTGGTGTCATCTGTCATTGTGCAAAGCAGGTTATTCAGAGGATTTCCAAAAAACACGTCAGAGTTACTGAAATCCATCCAATCACATGTTAGGTATAGATGGGATTTACTTTGTTTGACTATGGTACAGATCAGTGACCTGGTGTTAACTGGTGTTCATGTTGTGACTGATCAGTATAAGCCGCCTTATTATACACCTGAGTTTGAGGCTAGACTGGAGGTAATTAACGCTAACAATTTTGTCAACCTGACCATTGTGAGGACGATTCAAGAAGATGAGGGAATGTATCACTGTGAAATCTCAGAGTGGATTAGTCATCCTCTGTGGAGAGGGATGTATTTGTTAATAAAAGGTAATAATGTGAGTTTTATAATGCTTCATTCATTGACCTAAAGCTACCCTTTTTAATTTTTAAGAAAAATAATGGTATGTCTAAACTTCAAATCTCAATCCAGTTAAGATTATATCTAAGATACATTTCATTTCTTAATTTCCAGATGTTCTCTTGATTTTTGTAAAGAAAATAACCTTTGAAATACTATTAAGAGTCACTTGCATCACACACAGAATCAATATTTAGTGAGGTAAATTCCTCTGCTTTGTCCTTATTGTAGCTCCACTTGGAAATCCCCTTGTTTTCACAAAGTTTTTTGTGTTTATAGGAAACTCTCAGAGGACATCAAACTATATTGTTGTTCAGAGTCCAACAGTATCTGATCCAGTTCGTCCAGGAGACTCAGTGACTCTCCAGTGTTCAGTCCTCTCTGAATCTGAGAACAAGACGTGTTCAGGAGAGTACACAGTGTGTACTGGTTCAGAGCTGGATCAAATAAATCTCATCCTAACATTATTTACACTGATGGAAATAAACCTGATGAATGTGAGAAGAAACCTGATGCACATTCTCTTCCTTGAAGAGCTGTGTTTATCACTTCTCTAAGAACGTCAGCTCCTCTGATTCTGGGACTTATTACTGTGCTGTGGCCACATGTGGAGAGATCATTTTTGGAGATGGAACAAAACTGGAGATTGAAGGTACCTGAATTTTTGTTTTGTTAATGAGGAAATTTGCACATTTAATTATGAAAGTAAGTTGGTGACATAAAACATAATTTACTTTTACTAATTGTTTCAACCTTGTTTCAGTGGTCATGTGGTCACGAACAGCCAGTACAGTTATTTTTCTGCTGTGTACTGTCATGGCTATGAGTCTGATTGTTATCGTCTTCCTCATTTGCGCCATCAAGAAAAACAAGTGTGACTGTTGCAGTGGTAAAATAAGTAACTCATATTTCTCTATCCCAAAGTATTACATTAAAATTGTCTTATTTATTGTTATTTATTTATTTTCCCTTTCATAATCCAGCTGCTGCTGCCCTGCACAAAAACAGTGGAGGTCAGAAACAGGTAAAGTATTTAAAGATAGGATTAACTTTATCAAAAAAAAATGCCATGAAGGTTTTCTAACTTTGTTTTCTTCTATATTTTCTCAGAGACATGAAGACATGTTGGTTTATTCTGCTGTCGTATTCACCATGATGAAAGATGGTGGTGGTGCAATAAAGGATGCAAAAGCAGCAGAGAGAGAGAGAAGATCTATGCTGCTGTGAAGGCTTTTGGACTGGATTAGTGAGTCAACAGGTCTGTTTTTATCATTTGTGACTGTACAGTATGATGTAGTAGATGTAGTTGATCTGTTTGCTAAAGGTTTTGTTAGGTAGTACTGTACATATTATATAGTACATAATTTTAGTCAGTCAGTATGTTTATCCAATCCTCTGAATCAGATAGACTAAATATCGGAGAACATTATTCTTTTTACATTCATATGCATTTTTATAGACAGCAGTGAAAGGGAGATGACAGGAAATGAGGGAGAGATGAGGTATCAGTCATTGTCCTTTACTGTAACCAGTGTCAGAGGAGAGAAAGTCAGATCAGAAAATACGTTTATTGCAACATTATGTATAACTCTTGATTGGAAGCGAACACCACATGACCATGAAGCAGCTGTAGGTAAATGTTTTTAGAAGTTATGCATGTTACTTGTTCTTTGATTTTGTTGTGCAACTATGCAAACTATTTGTGAACATAATTCGGAACTGTATCAAACTATGGCAATAAAACAGTGTTGCCACTGCTGTGATCTGTTATTTTGCAAAGGAAGTGTTGGTTATTCTGATTTCCAAACATTTGCCAGAATCACTGAATTCCATCCAAACATGTGTTAGGTGTAGATGGGATTTTGGTTTGTGTCAATTTGATGGTGTTGTTGGTGTAGTGGTGCCTGGAGAAGTGGGTATACTCATAATTTTCACCAGTCAGCTATAACATTAATACTGATAACTGGTGTTAATGTTGTTGTGCTGATCAATTTATGTCCTTTTCAGTTTAGTTCCCTCTCCCTCTCATGAGGGAACAGATCGGAACAGTTGGATCTCTGTAAATATAATAATGTAACATAAAGAGCATGATCTAGACTTGATCTATATGAAAAGTGCCTCAAGATAACTTCTGTTGTGACTCAGCATTATATGAATAAAAACTGACTTGACTCAACTCGACTTATCACCACCACCAGTATCTAGGCCCTGGGGGGAAGTTTCCTGCATATCAGAGGCACCACTTAAATATAACTGCTTCCCATGGTGGCCTTCCACTGCCTGGGTCTAAGCGCCAAAAAATATCTCTCCTGTGCACAATACATTTTCTGAGATTTTCTTATGCTCTCTTGTTCTTGGTCCCTCTTGATTGAACTACTACTGTCTCATTTTGCAAGTAGTCTTTGAGGTAAACCAACAGGTGGGCAGGAGGCGATATTTCTTAACCCAGGAAGGCAAAGTGAAGACATGACCCACCCAGCTCTGCATCTGATTGGCTTACCCTCATATTCTTGCCCTATCCCCAACCAATCATCACTTCCCTTGCCTAAACCTACTCAACCTATGCAACAAAGGCAACAAGTACTAGTTAATCAGAAGCACAGGAGGTCGGGTCATGCCTTTGCGTAACTAGTAAAAAAAAATGACTTTCAGCACACTACTGAACACTACACAACAGAAGGGATTTAGAAGTAGGTATATGCAATGTCAACTGGAAAATAAGCAGATGAACACAGTATACCTGTGTATACTTTGCACTACACCACTGGTACTGAGGCCTTATTGATCATGAAACAGAAACTACCAGCAAAATCATTCTGGGGCTGGATCATAGGAGCCACATATCTCTTAAGTCTTCCTCAAAACTACATTTATTATTGTTTTTCTTTACAAACAACATCCTCAGACATGATAGATTAAAATAAATTAATATTTTGGACTAAGATAATAAGCTTAGATGTAATTGTTTGAATGTAAAGATAGAACATAAAGAGCACATCTGTGTGCTATGATTTTATCTTTTATCATGAAACAGCTTGTTCTCAATAAAGTTAAAGGAACACACAACATTTATTTAATTATAACTGTCAGACGTCAGTTTTATTAATTAACCCACAGTTTTTCATAGACATATGTTCACATTCAGCATTTAACATGAGAGTACACACTTTCTTCAGTCCACTCTTTCTTCATCCTTCCTCTGTTGACTTTCCCTCTTGAAAAATGTACCACGGCATAGTTCTGATCATATTCACCATTAGTCTGTGCAATAAATGAAACACTCATTATTTAATCATGTTGGTATCATACAAATGAAATAAAAACAAATAATGTGATTTGGTATCTGTACTTACAATATCAAGTACTGGTTGGCTCGAGTTGGAATGTTCTCTTTGTAAAGAGGCACTTTCTTTTCCTAATGATGAATGAAAACGGGAATATTATGTATTTAATCTGACTTTTCAATAACAATCCTCAGTTGATTCAACAGGTTTGGGTTTAAAAATGTTTTCTTGGTATGATGTTCCACTTCCTACACTTACCTTTAAATTTTACACACACTGGTGTTCGGCAACAGATGAAAACAACATTTCCAATCACAGAAATGACCAAGCAGACTATTACTATCATCAGTGCAGTAAATTCAGAACTTCCTGTTTGCTCTAGAAAACAAAGGGAAATAATAATGCTTCTGAAACAGAAGGAGACTTATCAGTCATTATGGTTTTTTTTTGTTTGTTTGTTTATTTTTTGATGTTGATGTATTTCACCTCCAGTATCAGACAGAATCAGTTTTGTTCCATCTCTTGATACTTGATACTTATTAACATTTATGTATTTAAATCAGGCTAAATGACTCATTTATGATTCAACTGTAAATACATACTTGTCTCCACTTTAGTTCCTTTACCAAACAGGATCTCTCCACATGTGGCCACAGCACAGTAATAAGTCCCAGAATCAGAGGAGCTGACATTCTTAGAGAAGCGATAAACACAGCTCTTCAGAGAGTCAGATCTTTTCTCACAATCATTTCCATCAGTGTAGATGATGTTAGGATGAGATTTATCTGATCCAGCTCTGAACCAGTACACACTGTGATCTCCTGAACACGTCTTGTTCTCAGATTCAGAGAGGACTGAACACTGGACAGTCACTGGATCAGATGCTGTTGGACTCTTAACAACAGTATAGTTTGAGGTCCTTCGAGAGTTTCCTATAAACACAAAACTGTGAAATCAAGGGGTTTCCCAAGCATGTTTTGAAAGCCTGAGAAGAATTTTCATATATCTTAGATGTGACCTTAATTAATTAGACCTTCAAAAATCATCTTAAATCTTACATCTGAAGATGAAGCATTATAAAACTTTAGAAAAGTAGATCACGTTATTACCTTTTATTAACAAATATGTCCCTCTCCACAGAGGATGACTAATCCACTCCATGATTTCACAGTGATACATTCCCTCATCTTCTTGAATCGTCCTCACAATGGTCAGGTTGACAAAACTCTTATCATTTGTTACCTCTAATCTGGATTCCAAAAACTCTGGTGAATAATCAGGTTTTGAAGTTTTCCGCAGTGTTGCAATTATTTTCGGAGTATTCCCAGCACTTTGCTTATACCAGTGAATTTGTCTGCCGCTGATCTCAACATTAGGCAGAGGACATGTGAAGGTCACAGATTCACCAGGTTGAACTGTGATCACTGGAACCAGCGAGTCTGAATTAAATGAAACAAATGTAGAAAATTTACCTTGTAAAAACACAACATATATAACTTCCTCACATCTAGTTGACATGAAAATTCTTAGCTGAAGACACTGAATCAGATAGTACTTACATACTTGATGAAGAACAAGCAATGTTACCCATAACAGGATCATCTTGACATTGTCTCTTGCCAGGAACCTCACTGGTACTTCAGTGGGTAAAAGAGGGGATGTGACGTGACCACAGTACTATATGTAACACTGACAAATGCGTCTGATTGGTTATAACAGAATAGATTTAACAATACACTTCCTGTCACATTGGTCTCATCCTCGTCTTTGTGAAGCATTTGACCTCCTTTTGTCCATTCACTCACTCGCTTCAATTACGCCTTTTTTTTCCGGCATTTTGAGGGCATTTTTTCTTGAAGAAGTTGTGAAACTGTATAAACAGTATTGACAGCAAATTCAGTGATAGTGATTGTAAATTAGAGAATCAACAGTCCAAAATGAAGTCTAAATGAAGTACACAACCCCTAAACATACACAGAGACCACAAGAGGTGGAGGTGATATACCACATCATATCTGTTTGTTTGGTAGGTAAACTGATGCTGGTCCAGTATGGCAGGGATGGTGTGTTTGTTGTGAGCCAAAATCCATAGTCCATAGTGATCCTGTGGCAGTCTATCCATTTCCCTAATAAGTCAAAACACGCAAAGGACATGTAAAAGTCCTCTGTGAGGGGTTGCTTCTTATAGTCCAAAATTTTTCAAATCTGTGATGGCCTGAATGTCTCAACACATGCATCTGGGATCATCATTGTTAAAAATGTCCTTGATGCTGAGTTTTTAGCTGCTATAATGCCTTGTTTAACATCCAGCCTGTAAATATTTTCTCTGAGATACATGGTGTGATGCATTTTATATATATATTGCACAAAGACAAACAATATCTCTGAGAAACCTAAGTGTGTCCAAAAGAAAAGTCAAGAATGAAATATGAACAGTTTGGACATTGGCTACCAAAGATGAAAGAAAGGTCATATGTTTCACAGAGACCAGGATGAGACCAATGTGACAGGAAGTCTACTGTTGAATCTATGCGGTGATAACCAACCAGATGCAATTGAAAGTGTTACATATAGTATTGTGGTCATGTCACATCACCTCCTTCACTCACTGAAATGCCAATGTCAAGATGATATTTTTAGAACGCTGTGTGTTCTGAAAGGTGCACATTGTTTAGTCCACTCCTGCGGTAGGTTGGCCAAAAATAGTTCATCTTCAAATCTATAACAGGCCTGATGCTGATGCTGAGGACTTCAGGTGAATTTTAAAGTTGTGTTACTTAAAAAAAAAAAAACTGGCTACAAAAAAGCAGCTTTGGCTTCAGTTTTAAAAATTAAGAACGTAATGATTTCTTGAGTTGATGAGGACAAATCAAAACACACATTAGCTCTTGTCTGTGTGAGGCTAAACCATTTCATCTGGGGAAGGGAGCATTGGTTCAGTCCAGCCTTTGGGTCCACAGAAGGACACAGTGGCCCAAATTCTAATGTCCCCACTAAGGCCTAAGCCCTGAACGCTCACAGACTTAATTGACATCACCTGGTAAGTGATTGAGTGCCAGAGGCTGCAGGAGCTCAAAATGGTATAAGTAGGAGTGGGACAGCACTTGACGTGACATGTCACGTTACGTTGATAATGCCAAAGCATGTTTCCCACTATTGTGGGTTTGTGTTATTTTATTTTACCTCACAGCCAAGACACTAAAGGGACCAACTGCCTGATTTGAGTATCTTGCAGACTTTTGCCTTCAGAGTGGACAAGAGGTAAGTGTCAAATAATAAATTTCTTCATTTCTGTAATTATTAAGCAAACATTTAAAAACAATGGCTGAAGAATTAACCACATGCTTTTTTTTTTTTTTTTTTTTTTTTTTTTTTTTTTTTGCAATGTTAAGATGGTTACTCTCTCTGTGCTTGTTTGTTAAGCTTTTTTAACACTTCCTGGCTTCCTCTGGTTATGCTCTGTTTAATGTCACAATGCTATGAACTGAGTAATTCCCTCAGGCAAAGTCTACAGAAATGTGGATTTAGAGAATCTGCGGGAGAGCCCTCATGCACTTGATAATTTGAAAGTGGGGCAGCCGTAAGCCCTCACAGACTTAGCACGAAGGTGCCTCAAAGTCTGTGTGTAGACACTATGATCGGGCCAATGTCTCACACCCTGGTCTTTGAAAGGTCCAGTCTGTGAATCTTTCCTCTGAGGTACAGGATGTATCATTTTACTTCAGTGCATACCACTATACCAGTCGCTGTTTTAAGTTCAAGAGCAAAGAAAAACAATATCTGACAAAGGTAATGAGATGAAAGAGGTAATATGTTTCACAAAGACGAGACCAGTTTGACAGGAAGTGCTGAATCTATTCTGTGGTAGCCAATCAGAAGTATTTGATGGTCTGACCTCACAATCATCACACCTCTTTCACTCATTGAAATACCAACAAGTCTCCCGACAAGTGACATTATCAGGATGATCGTGCTGTGGGTTACACTGCTTTTCCTGCATCATGGATGTAAGTGTTATTTTATTCTGTCTAGAACTTTACATGACAACTGCATCATTTCACATTGTGACTTTTCAACATTGTGCACAATTGTTTAATTCAATCTATTCTTTGTTTCCTTTAAATTCAGATTCGCTGGTTCCAATGATCACAGTTCATCTTGGTGAACCTGTGACCTTCACATGTGTCTTACCTGGTACAGAGTTAAGCAGTAGACAACTCTACTGGTACAAGCAGAGTGCTGGGGATACTCTGAAATTAATTGTGACACTATGGAAATCTACAAAACCTAAGTTTACACCAGAGTTTTCTGAATCAAGACTACAAGTAAACGATCATAGGAGTTTTATCAACCTGACCATAGTGAAGACGATTCAAGAAGATGAAGGAATGTATCACTGTGCAATCGTGGAGTGGATTGAAACTAAATGGAGTGGGACATATCTGTCAGTAAAAGGTAAATGCAATCTATTTTTACAAACTTTTCCAGTGTCTGTAAATTAAATTTAATTCAGCCTTCTTTATTTAAAGGAAACGCTCAGAGGACATCAAACTATACTGTTGTTCAGAGTCCAACAGTATCTGATCCAGTTCGTCCAGGAGAATCAGTGACTCTCCAGTGTTCAGTCCTCTCTGACTCTCAGAACAAGACATGTTCAGGAGATCACAGTGTGTACTGGTTCAGAGCTGGATCAGATAAATCTCATCCAAACATCATCTACACTGATGGAAATAAACCTGATGAATGTCAGAAGAAACCTGATGCACATTCTCCTCCAAAGAGCTGTGTTTATCACTTCTCTAAGACTGTCAGCTCCTCTGATTCTGGGACTTATTACTGTGCTGTGGCCACATGTGGAGAGATCATTTTTGGAAATGGAACAAAACTTGGGATTGAAGGTAACCAAATTGTTTTTATTAATGAAATTATGTACATTTAAGTATCAGAGATTAACTATTAGCAATATTTTCTTTTTAACATCACCAGTAGATAATATTAAACATAATTTACTTTTACAAATTGTTTCAACCTTTTCATAATGTTTCAGGAAGCTTCGTGTGGTCACAAACAGCCAATACAGTTATTTTTCTGCTGTCTACTGTCATGGCTATAAGTCTGATTGTCATAACCTTCCTCATTCACGCTATCAAGAAGTGTGACTGTTGTAATGGTAAGTTGTTTTTTGTTGTTGTTGTTGTGTGTTTTTGTTTTTTTTTTAATACTCCCACTTATCCCAAACTAATACCTTAAAACTACCTTTTTTCTCTGTTTTCTCTTTCATAATCCAGTTGCTGTTGCCCTGCACAAAAACAGTGGAAGTCACAAAAGTCAACAGGTAAAGTATTAAGATAGGATTAACTTTATCAAAAAATGTGGGTTTTCTAACTTTGTTTTCTCATTTTGTCAGACACCTGAAGACATGTTGGTTTATTCTTCTGTCATATTCACCATGATGAAAGATGGTGGTGGTGCAATAAAGGATGCAAAAGCAGCAGAGAGAGAGAGGATCTATGCTGCTGTGAAGGCTTTTGGACTGGATTAGTGAGTAAACAGATCTGTTTTGTATCTTTCAGTACTGTGCAGTATGATTGTTAAGCTAAAGGGTTTGTTAGGAAGTACTGTACATATTGTAATGTATATCATTTTAATCAGTTGGCATGTTTATCCTATCCAATCCTCTGACTCTGTTCTGGCACCAATATAGTAGGTGGACTAAATCTCAGAGAGATCAGGAGATTTTAAATTGGAGAAAAATTATGTACACCTGATAACTGTGCCCTGTTTGTTTCAGTATTATTTTTACATTCCTATGCGTTTTTGCAAACGGATGGCAAATGAGAGAGAGATGAGGTCTCAGTCAGTGCTCTGTATAGTAACTGGTATCAGAAGAAAGTCAAATCAGATGAAACTTGGTCTATTGCATCATTATGTATAATACTGCTGTAAAGGCTTTTTGACTGGATTAGTGAGCTAATAGTTCTGTTTTGTATCATGTGCTGCCGTACAGTGTGATTTAGTTGAGGTCAGTCTGTTTTAAAGCTAAAAGCTTTGTTCTGTAGTACTGTACATATTTATCATTTTAATCTGTGTTTTATCCGAACCAATCCTCCTATGTAGAGAAAAATGATACATACCTGATGACTGCGTTGTGTTTGAGTATTTTTATATGCATTATGTTGTGTATATTTAGATGCATTTTGATAGCACGTAGAGATGACAGGAAATAAGGGAGATATGCGGTATCAGTTAGTGCCCTGTGTTGTAACCAGTGTCGGTCAGATCAGAGAATGTGATTTGGAACTGTATCAAAATACATCAATAAAAATTGTTTTTCTGTATCAAAGTGTTGCTACTGCTGTGATCTGTTATTTTGCAAAAGTGCTGGTTATTCTGAAGATTTCCAAACACTGATCAGGATTAGTGAAATCTATCCGATATCGTGTGTTAGGTGTAAATTGGACTTTGTTCCGTGTCACTCTATGATACTGAGCAATGGTGTAGTGGTGCCTGAAGAAGAGGGTATACTCATCATTTACACTGCTGTTGCAACATTAAAACTAGTAACTGATTTTAATGTTGTGGTTGCTCAGTGTATGTCTCAGTGTTTTTTTTTTTTTTTTTTTTTTTTTTTTTGTTTGTTTTTTGTTTTGTTTTGTTTTGTTTTGTTTTTTTTTAAGTAGCCTATCCAGCAAAGAATAAACTTCTTGTGCTATATAAAGTGATTATATCATGTATTTTGATTCCTTTTGTCCATCTAAACAGGAAACTTGGGCAGCTACTATATTTTCATTTTGACAGCAGTCTTTGAGGTAAATCAACAGGGCAGATCGATGGCAGGCGATATTTCTTAACCCAGGAAGACAAAGCAGACATGACCCACCCTGTTCTGCCTCTGATTTGTTTACCATGATATTCTAACCCTCCCCTTAACCAATCATCACTCCTCATGCCTAAACCAAATTAACCCAAGCAAAAAAAAAATGGCAATAAGTACCAGCAAATCAGAGGCAGAGGAGAGTAAGTCATGCCTTTTGCCATCCTAGAAAAAAAAAAGGCTTATAGCACACTACTTAGTGATACGCAACAGAGGGGAGTTAGTAGTTATGTCATATACCTGCCCCCTCATTACTCCTCCTGGAAAAATATTCATACATGAATATTTGACGTTCACAAAGGCATTTATTTTCATGTTCTTTCTCTACAAACACCATCTTAAAACCTTAAAGACAATTAATATTTTGAACCAATATAATCAAAATCCGTTATGTAAGACACTGACACAAATTTGTGTGTGTTTTATTTTGTAAATGTCAGCTAGGGTTAATATTCAGATGTTGTCAGATGTTAATTTTATAAATCAACCCACAGTTTTAATATAAACATGTTCACATTCAGCATTTAACATAGGAGTACACACTTTCTTCAGTCCACTCTTTAGTCTTCCTTCCTCTGTTAACTTTCCTTCCAGAGTAATTCAACGCAGCATAATTCAGATCACCTCCACTTTCAGTCTGTGTGGCAAACAGAAAGCATATTATTTTAATATGTCAGGATATTTTAACATTAGGAATTGTGTTCATGAAAACAACAAATATGATTTGGTATCTTTACTTACAATATCATGTACTGGTTGGCTCGAGTTGTCATGTCCTTTTTGTAAAGAGGCACTTTCTTTTCCTAATGATGAATGAAAACAGGAAGATTATGTATTTAATCTGATTTTTCAATAGGGAACCTCAGCTGAATCAACAGGTTTTGATTTAAAAATTCTCTATTATCAAAAAATGTGAGTATGGCATGTAATCTGGTACGATGTTGCACTCCCTACATTTTATCCTCTTTTGGCCATAGTCATATTCCATTTTTGATTCAGACAACAAAACTTACCTTTAGATTTTACACACTCTGCTCTTGGAGTTCTGCAGCAGATGAAAACAATATTTCCAATCACAGAAATGGCCAAGCAGACTATTAATATCGCCATCACAATGAATAAACTTACTGTTTGCTCTAGAAAACAAAAGAAAAAATAAATGTATCAATTCTTCTGAAACAGAAGGAGACTTATCAGTCATGATGTTATCAATATATTTTGTATTTCACCTCCAGTATCAGACAGAAACAGTTTTGTTCCATTTCCAAAAATGATCTCTCCACATGTGGCCACAGCACAGTAATAAGTCCCAGAATCAGAGGAGCTGACGTTCTTAGAGAAGCGATAAACACAGCTCCTCAGAGAGTCAGATCTTTTCTCACAGTCATTTCCATGAGTGTAGATGATTTCAGGATGCAATTTATCTGATCCAGCTCTGAACCAGTACACACTGTGATCTCCTGGACACGTCTTGTCCTCAGATTCAGAGAGGACTGAACACTGGAGAGTCACTGAGTCTCCTGGACGAACTGGATCAGATACTGTCAGACTCTGAACAACAGTATAGTTTGATGTCCTCTGGGAGTTTCCTGTAAATACAAAACTTTGTGAAACTCTGTGATTTCCAAGCATGTTTTTTAAGCCTGAGAAGAATTTAAGTATATCTCTGATGTGACCTTAATACTTAGACCTTCAAAAATCATCTTAAATTTAAATCTTACATTTAAAAAAAATCAAGACAATGCAGCTTTCAATCAGTGGTTGAAGTAACAGCATCAGTTATTTTTCTTAAACATTAAGATAGTGCTGCTTTAGATCAATGAATGAAGCACTTGTAAAATTGTGGATTACATTATTACCTTTCAGTAACAAATACATCCCTCTCCATACAGGACGACCAGTCCACTCTGAGATCTCACAGTGATACATTCCCTCATCTTCTTGAATTGTCTTCACAATGGTCAGATTGACAAAACTCTTATCATTTGTTACCTCCAATCTGGATTCAAAGAACTCTGGTGTATAATCAGGTTTTGTAGATATCCGCAGTGCAGCAATTATTTTCAGAGTATTTCCAGCAGTTTGCTTATACCAGTAAAATTGTCTCCAGCTGACCTCAAGATTAGGCAGAGGACATGTGAAGGTCACAGGTTCCCCAAGTTGAACTGTGATCACTGGAACCAGCGAATCTGAATTACATGAAATAAACATGAAACAGAAGACATAACATATATAACTTCCTCACATCTAGTTGACATGAAAATTCTTAGCTGAAGACACTGAATCAGATAGTACTTACATACTTGATGAAGAACAAGCAATGTTACCCATAACAGGATCATCTTGACATTGTCTCTTGCCAGGAACCTCACTGGTACTAAAGTGAGTAAAAGAGGAGATGTGACGTGACCACAATACTATATGTAACACTGTCAAATGCATCTGATTGGTTATCACAGAATAGATTCAACAGTAGACTTCCTGTCACACCAGTCTCATCCTGGTCTCTGTGAAGCATATGACCTTTCTTTCATCTTTGATAACCAATGTCCAAACTGTTCATATTTCATTCCTGACTTTGCTTTTGACCAAACTTACTTTTCTCAGACATATTTTTTTCATTTGTGTTTGAACTTTAAGCAGTGATTGCCATAGTGGTATGTACTGCAATAAACGTCTGAAATGCATCACATCTTGGTCTTTGTGAAGCACGTGTCCAACAACTCACTTATTTCAATGATAATGTAATTTTTTTTTCCTGCATTTTGAGGACATTTTTTTCTGGAAGAAGTTGTGAAATTGTCAAAACAGTATTGACAGAAAATTCAGTGATAGTGATCAGTGTATTACTAATGTAGATCAACACGGAAGTGCAACCCCCTAACTCTGGTAAACATACCCAGAGAACACAAGAGGTGGAGGTGACGTGTTATTTACAGCTGAGGATCCTCATTGAAAGGTCAGATTAAGTACATGATACTCCTGTTTTCATTCATCTTTAGGAACAGAGAGTGCCTTGTCACAGGGAAGACATGACAACTTGTCCGAACCACTACATGCTACTGTAAGTTAAGATCACATGTGTTGTTTTTATTAACGTGATTCCCAACAGAGAGTGGCACGGTGGTGCAGTGGTTACCACTGTTGCGTCACAGCAAGAAGGTTTGAACTCCAGTTTGCCCGGGGCTTTTATGTGTGGAGTTCTGCCTGTGCCTGTGAAGGTTCCCTCTGGGTACTCCAGCTTCCTCCCACAGTCCAAAGACATGCAACTGGTGACTCTAAATTGCCCATAGTTGAATGATTGTTTGCCTCTATGTGTGGGCCCTGCAACTGATTGGCAACCTGTCCAGGGTGTATCTAGCCTCTTACCCATCATCAGCTGGGATTGGCTCAAGCCCCTGCAAGGTATAGGTAGATGGATGGATGATTTATGTACGTATACCAACATGATTAAAAATAATGTCTGTCTCACAGACTGATGATCTGAAGAGTCTCCTAAGCTTCCTCAGAAAGTTGAGGCGTTGTTGTGCCTTCCTGAGTGGAGGTGTGTATGGCCCAGGAGAAGTCCTCAGTGATGTACACCCCCAGGAATTTAAAACTGGAGACTCTCCACTGCCTAACCACTGATTAACATTGGGCCGGGATCTGTTCTCCTTAGGAACAATGCTGACTCATTGTTGTTAGAGATCAGGCCCATGACTGTTGTGTCATCTGCAAACTTGGTGATGGTGCTTGTTGTGTGGACAGTCATTGGTGAAGAGGGCATTCAGGAGAGGGCTCAGTACACGTCCCTGTGGAACACCAGTGTTTAGGGTGAGGGTGGAGGATGTATGTTTTAATAACCTGACAGCCTGGGGGCAGTTGATCAGAAAATCTGGATCCAGTGGTAAATGGTTGTGTTCAGGCCCAGGCTGTGGAGTTTGGACACTAGTCTGTTGGGAATGACAGTGTTGAAGGCCGAACTGAAGTCCAAGAGAAGCATCCTGACATACTTGTCTGGTCTTTCCAGATGATCCAAAGCAGTATGAATCTATTACATAGTATGTTGATCTGTTTGCTTGGTAGGTAAGCTGATGCTGGTCCAACATGGAAGGGATGGTGTGTTTGATGTGAGCCAGAGTCAGCATCTCAAAGCATTTGGTTTTCATCAGGGGTGACTTTGATTGGACGGTAGTCGTTCAGGCAACTTAGATTGTCTTGCTCTGGGAGGGACAGGATGGTTGTTGATTTGAGGCATGCTGGGACAAGTAAGGGAGAAGTTGCCCTGAAAACACACACCCTGGGGCGTCATCAGGACCAGCTACTTTCTTTGCATTGATGCTGCCCTTCTGACCTTAGGGTCCACTGTCAGTCCATTGTGATCCTGTAGTAGTCTATCCATTTCCCTAATAAGTTGATGTAGGCAAAGAACATGTAAAGGTTCTCTGCCAGCGAGCGGTTGCTGCTCACAGTCAGACTATTCATCATTTTATAAAATAGATTAAAATAAATCTTTCCTCTGAGATACAGGATGTCATACATTTCAGACATGTATTTCAGTACATACCACGATTGTAACTGCTTAAAGTTCAAGAACAAAGACACACAGTATCTCTGGGAAAGGTAAATGTGGTCAAAAAAAAGTCAAGAGTGAAACAATTTAGACATTTTCTACCAAAGATGAAAGAGAGGTAATATGCTTCACAAAGACCAAGATGAGACCAGTGTGACAGGAAGTGCTGTTTTGAATCTATTCTGTGATAACCAATCAGATGCATTTGATGGTCTGACCTCACGATAATCACACCTCCTTCACTCATTGAAATACCAACAAGTCTCCCGACAAGAGACATTGTCAGGATGATCGTGCTGTGGGTTACACTGCTTGTTCTGCATCATGGATGTAAGTGCTATTTTATTCTGTCCAAAAATTTATCTGTTGAAAATTTACATGACAGCTGCATCATTTTACATTGCGACTTTTACACATCCTACACTAATTTTTATTTAATGTAGTCTCTGTTTCCTTTTGATTAAGATTCACTGGTTCCAGTGATCACAGTTCATCTTGGTGAATCTGTGACCTTCACATGTGTGTTACCTGATAAGGAGGGAAGCAGAAGAAGCCTCTACTGGTACAAGCAGAGTGCCGGGGATACTCTGAAATCAATTGTTACAGTGTTTGGATCTACAAAACCTGAGTATGCACCAGGATTTTTAAAATTGAGATTGGAAGTGAAAAATGATAAAAAATTCAGCAACCTGACTATAGTGAGGACGATTCATGGGGATGAAGGAATGTATCACTGTGCAGTCCTGGAGTGGAATAATGCTACATGGAGTGGGACATATCTGTCAGTAAAAGGTAAATGCAACCTTTTTTTTACATTTTTTCCAGCAGCTCTAAGCTTTTTTTAACTTCACAAATGTGCATAGGGGATTTATGCAGTTTTTTCTATCACTCAGGAAACTCTCAGAGGACATCAAACTATACTGTTGTTCAGAGGTCGACAGTATCTGACTCTTACTCAATGACTCTCCAGTGTTCAGTCCTTTCTGGCTCTAAGAACAAGACATGTTCAGGAGATCACAATGTGTACTGGTTCAGAGCTGGATCAGATAAATCTCATCCAAACATCGTCTACACTGATGGAAATAAACCTGATGAATGTCAGAAGAAACCTGATGCACATTCTCCTCCAAAGAGCTGTGTTTATCACTTCTCTAAGACTGTCAGCTCCTCTGATCCTGGGACTTATTACTGTGCTGTGGCCACATGTGGAGAGATCATTTTTGGAAATGGAACAAAGCTTGAGATTGAAGGTAACTGTATTATTGTTGGTTGTCAGGAATGAAAGTATTACTCAAAACTGTTAAAAAGTTGAAGTTGAAATGTTAATATTATCACGAATGATGTGTCTCATTTTCTTCAAGAAATACTGATAAGTTTTTCCCTTTTCAGTGCAAACAACACACACAGTATTCATTGCAATGGGGATATTAATAATCTGCTTGACCATTTCTGTTATTGGAAATGTCATCCTCATCTGCAACCGAAGAGTGCGTGAACAATCTAAGAGTAAGTAATTTATCATTTTATGTATCCTTAATGTTCATCATAATATATATATATATATATATATATATATATATATAGAGAGAGAGAGAGAGAGAGAGAGAGATATTGATATGATTAATTCATTTTTAGGAATGGAAAGTGATATTTCAGAAGTAAGAAGTGATAACTGCCGCCAACAAGTAAGTGAAATGAAATTCATTTTTATTCCATTAACATATTTGTAAAGACACCATATACTTATATCACTATATATATTTATACCTATTTAATTTGCTGCACAGACTGAAGCTGAGGACAAACTGAACTACGTGGCTTTGAATTTCTCTGAAAGAAAAGCAACAAGAGGAAGACAGAGGAGAGAGTTTGCTGAGGACAGCGTGTACTCTCAAGTTAGATGTTGATACTCTTGCATTTTAATCTGAAACTTAAATCATGTTATACAATGTGTTTGCATTTGTTTGTAATGGTCTTGTTTTATTTTTTTTTTTTTTTTATTTTCTAGCTTACATGCTATCTAGAGATCCATCTAGAGATTCTGAATTAGAGAAAAATAATGCACCCCTGTTACTGTTCCAGGTCTGTGTTTCATTATTTTTATATGCATTTTGCATTATATTTATGTGCATTTTTACAGAAATTATAGCAGGAAATGAGGGAGAGATGAGGTATCAGTCAGTGCCCTCTGTTGTAACCAGTGTCAGAAGAGAGACATATCAGAGAACATTTGAAAGTAAGTTTATTGTATCATTATGTATAACTCTTGTTTGAAAGCAAACTTCACATGACCATAAAGCAGCTGTAGGTAAATGTCTATAAGAATTTATGCATATTACTTTTTCTTTGTTTTGCTGTGCGACCATGCAAACTCTTTGTGAACATGATTTGGAACTGTATCAAACTATGTCAATAAAAATGTTCTGTTGTGCGAAACTGCTGTGATCTGTCATTTTGCAAAGCAAGCATTGGTTATTCTAAAAATTTCCAAACATTTGTCAGAAGTATTCAAATCCATCCGATATCGTGTGTTAGGTGTAAATCGATATTCCTTCATTCCATGTTACTTGAACTACGGTAGTAGTAGTGTGTTGGGGCCTGGAGAAGTAGGTATAGTATACACTGATCACAGTGACCTGTGTTAATGTTGTGGCTGATCAGTGTATGCCCCTGTCTTGTTTTTGTTTTTTTGTTTTTTTAAGTTTATAAATCAACCCATAGTTTTTCATAGAAACACATTCACATTCAGCATTTAACATGAGAGTACACACTTCCTTCAGTCCACTCTTTCATCTTCCTTCCTCTTGTAACTTTCCCTCCAGAGAAATGTACTGCAGCATAATTCAGATCATGTTCACCTTCAGTCTGTGTAGCAAACAAAAATCTAACTATTTAAACATGTCAGCATATGTTGTAATGAAAACAACAATGATGTGATTTGGTACCTTTACTTAAAATATAATGTACTGGTTGGTTTGAGATGTCGTGTCTTCTTTGCAAAGATTTGCTTTCTGTTCCTAACCATGAATGAAAACTGGAATATTCTGTACCTAATCTGACTTTTCAACAGGGATCTTCAGCTGATTCAACAGGTTTTAATTAAAAATGTTAATTTACAATTATTCAGATACAGAAAGATTCAGATAACAATACTTATGTTTAAATTTTACACACGTTGCTCTTGGAGTTCAGCAACAGATGAAAACAATATTTCCAATCACAGAAATGGCCAAGCAGACTATTAATATCATTATCACAATAAGTAAACTTACTGTTTGCTCTAGAAAACAAAGGAAAATAGATATGCTTCTGAAAGAGAAAGAGAATTATCAGTCATGATGTTCTGAATATATTTTGTATTTTTATTATATCAGTGTAGATGATTTCAGGATGAGATTTATTTGATCCAGCTCTGAACCAGTACACACTGTGATCTCCTGGACATGTCTTGTTCTCAGAGTCAGAGAGGACTGAACACTGGAGAGTCACTGAGTCTCCTGGATGAACTGGATCAGATACTGTTGGACTCTGAACAACAATATAGTTTGATGTCCTCTGAGAGTTTCCTGTAAATACAAAACTGTGTGAAACTGTGTGATTTCCAAGCATGTCTTGAAAGCCACTGGTTACCACTGTCACCTCACAACAAGAAGGTTCAAACTCCAGTTTGCCCAGGGCTTTTATGTGTGTAGTTTGCATGTTCTCCCTGTGCCTGAGTGGGTTCCCTCCAGGTACTCCAGTTTCCTCCCACAGTCCAAATACATGCAGGGTACTCCCTGGATAACCTGTCCAGACACCTAATGTCAGCTAGAATTGCCTCGAGCCCCCCTCAAGGTTTAGATAATGGATGGATGATTCCCAACATGACTGAAAATAAAGTATTTTATTTGTTGCACAGCCTGAAGGTCAAGATGATCTGAATTATGCAACATTACATTATTCCGGAGGGAAAGTCACAAGAAGAGGAAGGAAGAAAAAGTCTCCTCTGCTTCCTCAGAAAATAGAGGCATTAGTATGGATCTATTAAGTCGTATGTTGATCTGTTTGCTCGGTAGTTAAGCTGATGCTGGTCCAATGTGGCAGGGATGGTGTGTTTGATGTGATCTAGAGTCAGCATCTCAAAGCATTTGGCTTTTACTTGGGTGACTTCAATTGGGTGATCATCATTCAGGCAACTTAGATTGTTTTGCTCAGGAAGGGGCAGGAAGGTTGTTGATTTGAGGCACATCAGGACAACAACAACATAGGTCAGAAAGAGGTTGAAAATCGAACTCTCCTAAGTGAACACATGCCTTGGGATGCCTTCAGGACCAGCTGCTTTCTTTGCATTGATGCTGACCTTAGTGTCCACTGTCAGTCCATTGTGATCTTGTAGCAGTCTATCCATTTCCCTAATAAGTTGATGTAGGCAAAGAACATGTAAAGGTCCTCTGCCAGTGAGCGGTTGCTGCTCACAGTCAGACTATTCATCATTTTATAATCTGTGATGGCCTGAATGCTTTGTTACGTGTCTGGGATCATTATTGTCTTTGATCCAGAGTTTGTAGTTGTTTTTGCTACTTTAATCCCTCGTGATCCAGCCTGTGAACCTTTCCTCTGAGATACAGGATGTGATGCATTTCAGACATATAATGCAGAACATATCACTATGGCAATTGCTGCTTAAAGTTCAAGAACAAAGAAAAACAGTGTCTCTGAGAAAGGTAAATGTGGTCAAAAGAGTCAAAGTCAAGACAGAAACAATTTAGACATTTTCTACCAAAGATGAAAGAGAGGTAATATGCTTCACAAAGACCAAGATGAGACCAGTGTGACAGGAAGTGCTGTTTTGAATCTATTCTGTGATAACCAATCAGATGCATTTGATGGTCTGACCTCACGATCATCACGCCTCCTTCACTCATTGAAATACCAACAAGTCTCCAAACAAGAGACATTCTCAGGATGATCGTGTTGTGGGTTACACTGCTTGTTCTACATCATGGATGTAAGTGTTTTGTTGTGACCAGAACTGCATCATTTCACATTGTGACTTTTCAACATTGTGCACAATTGTTTAATTCAATCTATTCTTTGTTTCCTTTTAATTCAGATTCGCTGGTTCCAGTGATCACAGTTCATCTTGGTGAACCTGTGACCTTCACATGTGTCTTACCTGGTACAGAGTTAAGCAGTAGACAACTCTACTGGTACAAGCAGAGTGCTGGGGATACTCTGAAATTAATTGTGACACTATGGAAATCTACAAAACCTGAGTTTACACCAGAGTTTTCTGAATCAAGACTACAGGTAAACGATCATAGGAGTTTTATCAACCTGACCATAGTGAAGACGATTCAAGAAGATGAAGGAATGTATCACTGTGCAATCGTGGAGTGGATTGAAACTAAATGGAGTGGGACATATCTGTTAGTAAAAGGTAAATGCAATCTATTTTTACAAACTTTTCCAGTGTCTGTAAATTAAATTTAATTCAGCCTTCTTTATTTAAAGGAAACGCTCAGAGGACATCAAACTATACTGTTGTTCAGAGTCCAACAGTATCTGATCCAGTTCATCCAGGAGAATCAGTGACTCTCCAGTGTTCAGTCCTCTCTGACAAGACATGTTCAGGAGATCACAGTGTGTACTGGTTCAGAGCTGGATCAAATAAATCTCATCCAAACATCATCTACACTGATGGAAATAAATCTAATGAATGTGAAAAGAAACCTGATGCACACTCTCCCCCAAAACGCTGTGTTTATCACTTCTCTAAGAACGTCAGCTCCTCTGATTCTGGGACTTATTACTGTGCTGTGGCCACATGTGGAGAGATCATTTTTGGAGATGGAACAAAGCTTGAGATTGAAGGTAACTGTATTATTGTTGGTGCTCAGGAATGAAAGTATTACTCAAAACTGTTAAAAAGTTGAAGTTGAAATGTTAATATTATCACAAATGATATGTCTCATTTTCTTTAAGAAACACTGATAAGTTTTTCCCTTTTCAGTGCAAACAACACACACAGTATTCATTGCAATGGGGATATTAATAATCTGCTTGACCATTTCTGTTATTGGAAATGTCGTCCTCATCTGCAACCGAAGAGTGCGTGAACAATCTAAGAGTAAGTAATTTATCATTTTATGTATCCTTAATGTTCATCATAAGATTATATTTATTTGTCCTTCTACAAGGTCTATTCTTGTGCATACTATGAATAAATTGGTTAACAGTGTAATAACAGCAACATACATTTTATAATCAAACATGTAGGTCTCTATTGTTGTAACTTTGTGAACCTGATTAAAACAGAGTCTCTAACTTGTTTTATCAGAATAACTAGTATTTTTTCAATGACATAGAAAATTTCCATCCTTAGTATTTTTAGTTAATGACATTATTGTCAATAGGGTTAGGGTTATCAACAGAATTTATACTCTCTGAAAAGCCAAATTAAGTGCTTTCATCTATTATATATATACTATACTATATATCTATTGATATGATTCATTCATTTTTAGGAATGGAAAGTGATATTTCAGAAGTAAGAAGTGATAACTGGCGCCAACAAGTAAGTGAAATGAAATTCATTGTTATTCCATTAACATATTTATAAAGACACCATATACTTATATCACTGTGTATATTTATACCTATTTAATTTGCTGCACAGACTGAAGCTGAGGACAAACTGAATTATGTGGCTTTGAATTTCTCTGAAAGAAAAGCAACAAGAGGAAGAAAGAAGAGAGAGTTTGCTGAAGATAGCGTGTACTCTCAAGTTAGATGTTGATACTCTTTTAATCTGAAACTTAAATCATGTTACACAGTGTGTGTGCATTTGTTTATGAAGGTTTTTATTTTTTTTTATCTTAGCTATAAAACAAAATTTGCTGTTGCTCATTGTCTTAATATAAAAATTGCTACAATGAAAAGTTGTTAAATTAAATATCTCACATGCTTTCCATGTGAAAATGAATCTACATATTAATCCAATTTGCATACTATACAGAACTTTTGTGATTTGAGACACATTCACTCTGGCAAAATAATTTTTAAAAACTTAAAAATGGCAGCAGACTATAAGCTAAAATATATTATGATAAACCTGTACACCATATAAGAAAAGGCAGAGTATCATCATGATCCTAATGTCTGTTGTAAAGAAAGTGGGAAAGACTGCTTTCCAATCATGATCTCAGAGATTTGGACCCCACATGTTGGTTTATTCTTCTGTCATATTCACATGATAAAAGCTGGTGGTGGTGCGATAAAGGATGCAAAAGCAGCAGAGAGAGAGACGATCTATGCTGCTGTGAAGGCTTTTGGACTTAACAGGTCTGTTTTGTATCATTTGTAACTGTGCCATACGATGTAGTTGATGTTAGTCTATTTAGAGTTTTTTAAGTAGTACTGTGCATATTGTATTGTAAATCATTTAAATCAGTCAATATGTTTATCCGACCCAGTCCTCTGACTCAGTTCTGACACCAACATGGCACTGAATATCACAGAGATCCAGAGTTTTTAAGTTAGAGAAAAACAGTACACACCTAATTACTGTGCCAATGTTTGTGTATCAGTATTTTTACATGCATTATGTAGTATATTTACATGCATTTTTACATATATAACATAAACCCTGCACTACACCACTGGTACTGAGGCCTTACTGATCTTGAAATACAAACTACCAGCAACTCAAACTGATATGTTGTTCAAACCTTTATTAAATTACCTCTCCCGGAAAAAGGCAGCTCACACATGAATAGTTGACATTCACAAAGCCATTTATTCTCATATTTTTTCTTTACAAACACCATCCTAAAACTTAAATTAAATAATAATAATATTTTGAACCAATATAATCAAAATCAAATGTAATCAAGTAGTAGGGTTTAACAGCCCCATAAACCTTCATCATAAAGAAACACACAAAATTGTGCTTTTTTTTTTCTTTTTTTTTTTTGTAATAATGTCAGTCAGGTTTTTTCTTTATTCTAGAATAAAGAAAAAACAGCAAATGCAAGCTCAAAATATGAATCAAGGATCAACTTACAGTGTAGTAAAATATAGAACAGCTGTGACTTTAGCTTTCATCATGAAGCAGCATGTTTTCAGTTGAGTTAGAAATTAACCAACATTGCAAGATTTGTTCTGTCTGGTATGTTGTGGTTATGCTTACTACGCTTTTTCCTCTTTTGAAATGCGGCCATAGTTGAATTAAATTTTTTGATTCAAGACAACAAAACTTACCTTTAAATTTTACACACTCTGTTCTTGGTGTTTGGCAGCAGATGAAAACAATATTTCCAATCACAGAAATGGCCAAGCAAACCACTGCTATCACCATCACAATAAATAAACTTACTGTTTGCTCTATAAAACAAAGGAAAAAATAAATGCATCAATGCTTCTGAAACAGAAGGAGACTTATCGGTCATGATGTTATCAATATATTTTGTATTTCACTTCCAGTATCAGACTGTAACAGTTTTGTTCCATCTCCAAAAATGATCTCTCCACATGTGGCCACAGCACAATAATAAGTCCCAGAATCAGAGGAGCTGACGTTCTTAGAGAAGCGATAAACACAGCTCTTCAGAGATTCTGATCTTTTCTCACAATCATTTCCGTCAGTGTAGATGATGTTTGGATGAGATTTATCTGATCCACCTCTGAACCAGTAGAGATGTTTAGATGTTCTCACTATGCCTGCTTGAGTTCTCTCCACATACTCCAGCTTCCTCCCACAGTCTAAATACATGCAGGTTAGGTTAACTGGTGACTCTAAATTGCCCATAGTTGGATGGTTGTTTGTCTTTACATGTCAGCCTTGCAAATGACTGGCAACCTGTCCAGGGAGTACCCTGGTTCTCACCTGATGTCAGTTAGAATTGCCTCCAGCCCTCCACGATGTATAGATAATGGATGGATGATTCCCAACATGATTAAAAATAATGTCTTTTATTTGTTGCACAGCCTGAAGGTCAAGATGATCTGAATTATGCAACATTACATTATTCTGGAGGGAATGTTACAAGAGGAGGAAGGAAGAAAGAGTCTCCTCTGCTTCCTCAGAAAGGAGAGGCATTAGTATGGATCTATTAAGTCGTATGTCGATCTGTTTGCTTGGTAGGTAAGCTGATGCTGGTCCAACATGGAAGGGATGGTGTGTTTGATGTGATCTAGAGTCAGCATCTCAAAGCATTTGGCTTTTACTTGGGTGACTTCGATTGGGTGATAGTCATTCGGGCAACTTAGATTGTTTTGCTCAGGGACAGGCAGGATGGTTGTTGATTTGAGGTACATCAGGACAACAGTGTAAGTTAGGGAGAGGTTGAAAATCTTGGTAAAGACTTTTGCTAAGTGGACATCACATGCCCTAAACACATGCCCTGGGATGCCATTGGGACCAGCTGCTTTCTTTGCATCGATGCTGACCTTCTGACCTTAGTGTCCACTGTCAGTCCATTGTGATCTTGTAGCAGTCTATCCATTTCCCTAATAAGTTGATGTAGGCAAAGAACATGTAAAGGTCCTCTGCCAGTGAGCGGTTGCTGCTCACAGTCAGACTATTCATCATTTTATAATCTGTGATGGCCTGAATGCTTTGTTACATGTCTGGGATCATTATTGTCTTTGATCCAGAGTTTGTAGTTGTTTTTGCTACTTTAATCCCTCGTGATCCAGCCTGTGAATCTTTCCTCTGAGATACAGGATGTGATGCATTTCAGACATATAATGCAAAACATATCACTATGGCAGTTGCTGCTTAAAGTTCAAGAACAAAGAAAAACAGTGTCTCTGAGAAAGGTAAATGTGGTCAAAAGAGTCAAAGTCAAGACAGAAACAATTTAGACATTTTCTACCAAAGATGAAAGAGAGGTAATATGCTTCACAAAGACCAAGATGAGACCAGTGTGACAGGAAGTGCTGTTTTGAATCTATTCTGTGATAACCAATCAGATGCATTTGATGGTCTGACCTCACGATCATCAGACCTCCTTCACTCATTGAAATACCAACAAGTCTCCAAACAAGAGACATTGTCAGGATGATCGTGTTGTGGGTTACACTGCTTGTTCTACATCATGGATGTAAGTGTTTTGTTCTGTCCAGAACTGCATCATTTCACATTGTGACTTTTCAACATTGTGCACAATTGTTTAATTCAATCTATTCTTTGTTTCCTTTTAATTCAGATTCGCTGGTTCCAGTGATCACAGTTCATCTTGGTGAACCTGTGACCTTCACATGTGTCTTACCTGGTACAGAGTTAAGCAATAGACAATTCTACTGGTTCAAGCAAAATACTGGAGATAATCTGAAATTAATTGTGACACTATGGAAATCTACAAAACCTGAGTTTACACCAGAGTTTTCTGAATCAAGACTACAGGTAAACGATCATAAGAGTTTTATCAACCTGACCATAGTGAAGACGATTCAAGAAGATGAAGGAATGTATCACTGTGCAATCATGGAGTGGATTAAAACTAAATGGAGTGGGACATATCTGTCAGTAAAAGGTAAATGCAATCTATTTTTACAAACTTTTCCAGTGTCTGTAAATTAAATTTAATTCAGCCTTCTTCATTTAAAGGAAACGCTCAGAGGACATCAAACTATACTGTTGTTCAGAGTCCAACAGTATCTGATCCAGTTCGTCCAGGAGAATCAGTGACTCTCCAGTGTTCAGTCCTCTCTGACTCTCAGAACAAGACATGTTCAGGAGATCACAGTGTGTACTGGTTCAGAGCTGGATCAGATAAATCTCATCCCAACATCATCTACACTGATGGAAATAAATCTAATGAATGTGAGAAGAAACCTGATGCACGCTCTCCTCCAAAGAGCTGTGTTTATCACTTCTCTAAGAACATCAGCTCCTCTGATTCTGGGACTTATTACTGTGCTGTGGCCACATGTGGAGAGATCATTTTTGGAGATGGAACAAAGCTGGAGATTGAAGGTAACTGTATTATTGTTACTACTCAGTAATTGAAGTATTATTCAAAACATGTTGATATCATCACAACTGATTTGTCTCATTTTCTTTAAGGAGCGCTGATAAGTTCGCATACAACACACACAGCATTCATCATAATGGGGATATTAATAATCTGCTTGGCCATTTCTGTCATTGGAAATGTCGTCCTCATCTGCAACCAAAGAGTGCATAAACAATCTAAAGGTAAGTGTTATGAGAAAGTTATCCTGTTACATTTACTGTTCGTCACATGATTAAATTTATTTGTGCTCAGATCAATAAAAGCCAAATTAAGTGCTTTTATCTATTGTATGTATATGCTATATTGTATATATTTATTAATATGATTAATTCATTTTTAGAAATGGAAAGTGCTATTTCAAAAGTAAGAAGTGACAACTGGCGCCAACAAGTACATGATGTTGTAAGTGAAATGAAATCTAGCGTTATTCTTTTCACATACTAAAGACACCATATATTTATATCACTATATTTATAACTATTTAATTTGCTGCACAGACTGAAGCTGAGGACAAATTGAACTACGTGGCTTTGAATTTCTCTGAAAGAAAAGCAACAAGTGGAAGACAGAGGAGAGAGTTTGCTGAGGACAGCGTGTACTCTCAAGTTAGATGTTGATACTCTTTTGCATTTTAATCTGAAACTTAAATCATGTTACACAGTATGTTTGCATTTGTTTGTAATTGTTTTGTTGTTTCTTTTTATCTTAGCTAAAAACAAAATTTGTTGTTGCTCTGAAATGCTACAATAAAAAGTTATTAAATTAAATAGCTCACATCTTTTCCATGTGTAAATAAATCTATATATCCCATTTGCATACTATATAGAACAGTGTTTTGAAACACATTCACTATGGAAAAATAATTTTAGAAAATGTAAAAATGCTAGTAGACTATAATAGACCATATTACTATAACAGATTATGACAACATGTACACTGTATAGTAGAGTGGTAGAGTGGTAGAGTACAGTGGACCCCACTGAAGCACCTTGAAGTAATGTGTAAATTATTTCCTAAAAAGCAGGAAACCACAACTTGTGTGTTTTATTCATGTCTGCATACATGGAGAAAACAGGTCCCATGTGCGTCTGGTGCTGGTGCATCCCAAATTCTTCTCTCTTTCTTTCTGTCTCTGCTCTGCTGCTCAATCTTCTCCTGCATCAGTGACTGAATCAAAAACTTTATTAAATCCAGAACTGTGAATAAGAATATCACCTGTATATTGAAACACCATTGCAATGCTTAGCTAAACAAAAGTCCTGCTTTACTCTACCTAATTTGGGGGGTTGCCATTTTGCAAACCAGTCACTGCATGACTCAATCCTCCCCCCGCCGCCCCCAACCCCCGAACCAGGGAGGTGGAGTTAGTAGTATCACTTCCTGAGCAAAAGTTAGGTTCAGGATTGCAGCATCAGCTTGGGCAGAAAACAGTGGAAACAAAACTGAAGGTGTGAAAATAGTTTTGTGTCAAGTGTCACCAACACACCTATGGGGAACTCCACAGGTAATGGCATGACATTAGGCTGCTGAAGTTTTCTTATAAATAAAAATCTGACTCCTGAGTCGTGGGTTTAGATGAAACAACTCTCTGATTACTCTTATATCTAATGTCTTTTGCATGTTTTTAAAAACAGCTTATCAAATAAATTTATACAATGTGTAAATGGGTTTTTTTGGTTAAACCTTTATTTATACATGGTCAGTTGGCAGACATACACAGTGAGTAAAACATCAAGCTGATAGCAAAACAAGATATAGCGTTAATAAAAGCAATTACAGACAGGCAGAGAACAGTTATTGAGAATGGTGTTAAAGGTACAGAGAGGTATTAGAGTATCGACTTAAGATTATTCCAAGAGATCACTGCATTAACAACAAGGGCAGCTTCTCCAAGGTCCGTTCTGATTCTGGACTCATTGAGAATCAACCAGTCATAATTAGATTAATAATACAAATAATAATAAATATATGGTCTTGGTCCCCTTACATCAAAACATAAACGCTCTCTCTATCCTGAGCTAATCTATCTGATAATGCTATTAACAGTAACATTACAGCAAAAATCTAACTACCCTCATCTCATTTTATTCACCTAAACCGGAGACATTTATGTGACGATGTACATATCAGTTGTTTCTCCTTCATGGGGACAGCCCTTCACTGACCATCTCTCATGCTCGCGTACATGCATTCCTGTGGTAACTCCCTGTTATTCTTCCATCTTTTAGCTTTTCGTGAAGTGAAATCCAGCGCTACGTAGTTCACCGCTCCTTCTTCTCCATCCTGTGAACAATTATGATTGAAGGTTAGAGGCTAGAGCGGTAACAACATGGGTTGATTGTTTTTACATTACACACTAACAGCTATGGTGCAGCTATAGTGTGTATAAAGGGTCAGTTGATTGCTGCAAATTTACCCTCTTTTAAGAATTAATTTGGAACTTTTATCAACTTTTGTGACTTAAATGTGAAATTGCATGCATTTTCCCTCAAAAATGATGTCCTCCCTTGCACATTGAGACACAACAAAATGTCTGTCTGCCTGGCTGCAAAGATGCATTATGAGTGACATCAGCTCAATAGCCAGGCAAGGGCAGCAGCAGCAGTAGCATGCAATCAACAAGACAAACTTAGTTTTTTCACATTCATTTAAGACTCCTCAAATTAGAATTAACAACGTGAAAAGGGCTAAACCGCCAGTAACGTTACTACATGCTAACCCAATCACTGCAAACAAAAACTGAGCTAGTCTTGAAAAAGGCTTTCGCCGTGGTCATGTTTAGATACTCACAGCTGTTAGTCAGGCACAGATTGTGGTCTGATTTAATACAGAAGTTCACTGTGACTTCAGACACATGTTTATTTACATTTAACTAAAGCCACAATCTTTCCTTAACCTTAACCAAAGTGCTTTTGTAACCTGAAGCCAAACCACAGATGGGACTCAAGATTGTAAACCTGCACTTTGTACGCCCACCATCCACCATCAAGTCTAGACATGCATTAGATATTTAGATTAAATTTACCACAAAACTTGGTTGATCCACAGCTGATCTGTCATATTCAGCAGGACCAGAAGCAGATACTTCTCCTGTTCATGAAAGCAAGACATTAATAAAAATGTGTTGACAATGACAACACAGTTAATGTGTCAATTTAATGTTTGTATATTTGAGACAACCAATGAGTCACAACCAAACATTATAACCTTTCCCCGGCTTTCACTCTATTACTGAGAGCAACAAGATGAGCAGTATAAAGTAACCCAGATGCTGATTTAAACAGATGCAGCTTTCAGATTCAATGTGAACCTTAATGTCATCTCAAGAAATGTTTAATGATTAATTTACAAAACAATATTGAAATTACTACAAAAACTAAACAAAAAGCCCATTAGCAAGTGCTGTCACCTGACTTGGTTAACATATCAAATAATCCATGTTCACAATGAACCAACCCTTGCAATGTTCACAAGCAGACTTTTGCTTTCTGCAGAGAATTACAGCAGCAATCGCAATGGCACAGCAGGGCAGCAGAGTCCCGAGCACAATCACCAATGGGCAAAGTTCTTGTCCTGGAATGAGAGAAATCACAAAGAGACACTTAGTTAACACTTCAAAGTATGTTTCATACAGACAGCACTCATCAGCTGTATTTCACCTTTTAGGAACAAAGACCTTACCCGAATTCTTTTCCTTACAAAGAAGACTAGCTGAAAGCTAAAGCCATATTCTGGGTTAGAGCCAATTGTTCCACTTAGTGTCTAATTGACAATTGTTTCTTCTTAGCCACATTGGTGACATGGCTCTATACAGGGCTGCCGATGTTCATATCAGTTGTCCCGGGCCCTTTGAATTATGTGGGAACTATTTGTCAAATATATATATTTTTGCAAACTTTACTTAGTATTTGCAAGTCACATAAAAGCTTGTTATTTCTGTCTTTTCCAAATTTTCCATGACGTAGTGGTCTAAAATAATTTCCCTCCTTATTATGCAAGTATATGTCACCCATTGGCGCGTCCACATACTTAAGGACAGCAAGGACAGGTCAGGGCCCTTTGGAGGTCATGTTGTCTGGGGCACAAGCAAGACAAATGGTGGGCCTGGCAGTATCAAGATGTTGGTTCATTGGTATGTGACTTTAGTCCAGACTTGAATATCTCAACACCTAGATCGATAGATCGACATGAAATTTGACCCACTAATGCTTTACCTTGAGCCATCACCTGGTCTAAACTTCCCATTTATCCAATGCTTTAGATGTCCTTGTACAATTAATGTGCAACATAATGCTGATCTTATTTCATTTTCTAGCAACATAATGAGGAGATGTTGTTAATTTACATATTTAGACAGTTGTAAATATGTTGAAACTGCATCAGTAAGATGTTCTCTGACAATGCATTTGTTTTACACCCAGAAGATATCCAACCTTGTAGTGAATACAGCATTATTAAACTTTTTCATGATCATGTTTAGACACACAGCATTTGGTCAAGGTTAGGGAAAGACTGTGGTCTGGTTTAATACAGAAAAACGGCACGTTTACGTACAGTTAAGAAAAACAAAAATCTTCCCCCAGCCTTACCCAAAACACTTTTTTGCCTGATCATAACCTCAGACAGCAATCAGGAAGCGTATCCCAGTTTCTGGTGTGATAGTCTTACACATTGTGCAACTTTGCTGCAGTTAATAAATGTAGCATTTTGTTCATTAGTTATTTCTAGGTGATAGTGTTGCACATTTTTGCAATGTTGCAATTTCTTTTTCTCGATGGGATAGAAAGCGCTGCAGGAAATGGAGAGAAAACACACACTCACACAAAAGCAAACAAAAAGAACAAAGACAGGAAAAGACACAGAGGCAGCCAAAATCCCACCCACTACATGTGTGTTGCCATTACAAGTCCACCTCAGAGAGCCTGTAAACTGTCAAAACCAATTCAGTGTTTCCCAACTTTGAGCACAAAAGGCAACGTCCCAAAATTAAACATATGGAGCAGAAGAATATTATTATTATTATTATTATTATTATTATTATTATTATTATCAACACTGTACCTGGAAGGTAATTCAATATTGATAAGTATAGATGAGTTATGATTTAAATAAGATATTAAAACATACTTGTCTCCACTTTAGTTCCTTCACCAAACAGAATTTGTCCACATGTTACCACAGCACAGTAGTAAGTCCCAGAATCAGAGGAGTCCTGTATAGTTTTGGACAAACTGTAGACACAGCTCCTCTTCTTTGGTTCATTTCCCCTACTGCTGTTCGTATAGATGACACCAGAACCTGATCCTTCCAATCCAGCTCTGAACCAGTGCACACTGTGTTCACCTGGACACTGGACTCTGGTTTCTTTGTTCTTGTAGAGAAGTGAACACTGGAGAGTCATTGGGTCTCCCGGCTGGACTGATGCCGTCTCCGGACTTTGTTTCACATAGACATGCATCTGCTTTTTAGGATCTGTGTGATTCACAAAAGGGCATGAAAAGGATGAACTGTGATTGTTTGGGTATTTATGTTACAAGAGGCAAAGACACTGAAATAAACATACTCTACCATTCACAGCCAAAACTGTGCCTGTAGTGAAGTTCATTACATATGCTGATCCTGCTTGACAGAAGTATGTTGCTTCATCTTCTTTGCTTATGTTCCTTATGCGAAGAGAATACAGATCACCTATTTTTGAAACTTTGAATCTTGGGTTGTCAAATTGTCCTTTAAGTGCTATTTTGTCAAACGTCCCCGCAGCAACTGTTTGGACCATATATCCAAACTTCAGTTTGTACCAGTATATCAACCCGGCGTGTTCCTTAATAAGTGGACATGTCAGATTCAAATTATCACCAACTACGACCACAGTCAGAGGAATCTGCTGAAGAACCTCTGCAGTTTGAATCAGAGCTGAAGAAAAGAGACAAACAGTAACAGGGTTACAACATGATAGGACAAAAAAACAGTTGATTAAGTGACCTGCTTGTGGTTTATCCAAATAATGTATCTAAAATTTTGCCATCTTTTCACTCACACAGTGGGTTATAGTAGGTAAATAAGTGCACTCACACAATGAACTTAGAAGAGTCAAAGCAGCCAGTCCTCCGATCATTGTGACACATTGCTCTTCTCTTGCACAACTGATGTCTTCCCACTCAAATGGAAGATTTAGTCACAAGGCCATCAAGGTTTAAAAGGTGGAAATCATACTGATTGGCTGAAACATAAGAAATGCACTTCCTGTGAAATTTTGCACACCAGTGATCCATTATCAGAGAATCTCAGTTGTACACTTTATTCTTTTCAGCTGACAGACTAGTTAATGACTAAAGCAACATACTAACAACTTAATCATGACTGAAAAACTGAATTATATTTATAAATTATTATATACAGTCATACACAAATACAGTTTTTTAAACTGAGTGTTTCATTTTCTTAATGATGCCCAATTTGTTGTGCTAAGCACTCAAAACTCAATTTAATCAAGAAAAGAAGTGAAACACACCCAGGCAGAAGACACATAATAATAATTACTAATTCCTAAGAGCTTTCAAAATTCAGGGTTAAAAAAGACTGGAGCTGCCTTAAAATTTGCTCAGCTATAATGTTGAGATATGTGTTTTATTTTCATGTTAATTTGTACCTTTGCTCCACTATATTTCAGTGCCTTTGCTATATTTATTTTACACCTATAGTTACTATTTATTTTTGTCGTTAAGAGTTTACATATAAAATATTTCTTAACTGTATAAATTGTGATGCATTAATATAAATTAAATTATCCCAAAGTGTATGTTAATGCATCAATAAGAAGTATCCAGTAGGTCAGAATAACACAGACACAGGTTTTTTACTTTTATTCATATTTCTGCTTTTATTCAAGTCCTGTTTTTGATGTAGGACTTGTAAAGGAGTATTTTTACAGTGTGCCATTGCTACTTTTACCCTTGTAAATAATCTAAATACTTTCTTCCACCTCTGCCAGAGTCCAGAGTGATTTTGCCAGTGACATGATACTAAATCCCTCAAGTTACTGCTGTGAGTAAGAAGATGTTGGAGTTTGTTCTCACTGGCCATCTCTTCCCTTCAATATGACAGGACTCATCAACAGCAAAAACAACACTCAGCGGGTGTTCAACTCTCTTTTGCTCAAGTCTTCCTGAACAGACTTGAACCTGAAAGCAGGACAGCAGAACTTCCGTCACCCTTCTTTGCACAATGCAAAAACTCTGATCTCTGAGATAAAGTAAATTTCAAACGGAATTGATTTGATTCCCACAAGGTTAACCAGCAGTTAATATGTTTTTTTCTGATGTGACATTTATGCTCAGGCATTTACAGTAAGGTTCATCTATGACAGGAAGACCTCTTAAGCAATTCAAAGGTGAGAAATGTTGATGGAGGGGAAAAAAAGAGGCCACCACAAAAGTGCACAGAATATGCTGACTGATGCAAATCTTCACTTCATGCAGGTTAATGTTGTTATGTGGAACACAACTTGGTCATACTGTTCAGGCCTTTTGAATTTGAGCTACATGTTTCGTAACCCATCATAGCCTGAAACACAAGTCACATTACAGTAAAACAACAGTTCATCTAGCACTGTTTAATATTACACAAGTACAGTTTCTTACATTCATGTTTTATTTATTTAATATACAACAGCTTCTTCCATGCTGCATGACTGCGGACTCTTAGTTGTGGTTTTAATTGGATAGCATTAGCAGTCACTTCACTGGAAGAATGTAATTTGCCATAACCCTGTAGATTTTACCACTCTCCATGCGGACTGACCATGATCCCTCACTGGCTTCCCACCTGCAAATAACTGTAACAGTGTCATACATCAAATGGACGAAACATTACCAAATGTTTAAGATGAACTGATTTGGTTCTTTACTTTTATCTTCACTTCATGAGAAAATCAATATCCTGAAATTACTGTTATGCTGGGAACTATGTCATAGGTAATCGTCTAAAGATTTCTGGGGACTTCTAAATGGATATTCATCCTTTTAGAAGTCCACTTTCCCCCATAGGACAGTAGATCAAGTTAAAATGCTGAGAACTCCTTTTGAAACAGAGAGTAAGAAATGAATACATACAACTGTGAGACACCCTACTGCTTCCTCACACCTAAAAGCACCTCAGGTAGCCAGAGCTAAGCTTTGATGATAAAAGCTTACTGTTTACACGTCCGTTGGTGGGCCTAACCACTTCAGAGAGGATATGTCATCTTGTCATCTCAGGAACTAAGAGAGTAGCAAGACACTGCCTGCATGTTACATAAATAGAGCGGGGCTGAAGTCACACACTTCAATCTGTCTTGTCTGAGAAAAATAAAAAGAAAGAATAAATACCACTTATTTACAATGGTTATACTTATGTTTTCCTTATACTTGATCATCAATTATCCTGTTAAAATTTGAATATCCAACTTTTCCCCATGTCATAACAGCACAAAATGTAAAGCCTAGCATATTTTATCCTGTACGTCCTTGTGTAGAGCAGCAATAAAAAGTCATTAGGTAAGTAAAGATACTGCATTTTTCATTGTGCAAGAGATGATTAGTGGTTTCTCCCCATAATTACAATACTGAAAATAACATCTATTTATGGACAAACAGGCCTTGAGAATAGTTGTTGTATAATAGTTGTAATAGATGATAACAATAGATGTTTCACCTGTAACTGCTCAAAAAAATAGTTTGTCTGAACCAGCAAAGGTCTGGTTTGGTTTCACAGTACTGTGGTATATGCACGTCAGTGCCTGTGAAAACAAGAAGTGAAGCCACATGCAGTAGCTGAACTGCAAGATATAGGCTGTGGCTGGCTATTTTTCTGCGTCTGACAGACCGCTAAGCATGTTTACTCAGAACATACAAGACTTTGGGCATCAACAGGATATGTAACTAGGTATGAGAAGCCTCCGCGGGCTAAATTTAGCAACACCAGTTAGTTTTGAGGTCCGCCTTCCTGGATGTGCATTTGTTTAGTACAAATCAATATACAAAAATATCTGTTTCTAACCACTCAACCCCATGCAACCACTTTTTAAAAATAGAAGACTGCAATTCCTCTTCTAACCTAAGTTAGTATAAAAATCACTCCAGCCTCTCAAAATCTCCCATGATCTCTTATAGTTAAATATGTAACAATTAAGCAACTCAGCGTCGGGTTCACAGACCAGCAGATGTTTGTCTTGTGTGTTGTTGAGCAGATAAGGGAGGGGACAAGACCCAGGCTGAATATGGACCTCATCAGAGGTGGGTGTGGGGCACCAATCTTCAATCCAATCTTCAAACCAATCAAACTAGACACTGAGTTTAACTAAACAAACATATAGCTTTCAACCCAGCTCGTGAAAAAAAAAATTGCTTTCGTGCCTAGCTTTCGATGAGAGGTCAGATGCCACTCTCATGTCTGAAGGATAAATATGAAGCCACAGTTAGCTCAGATTAACACAAAGACTGGAAACAGGGGGAAACAGCTAATCTGTCATATTTACAGTACAGACATGAGACTGATTTTGACCTTCTCATCTGACTCATGGCAAGAAAGTGAAGAAGCGTATTCCCCAAAATGTTTCTCATATTTCTTTAACTTCATTTTATCACTGCTACTATTCTAATTCCACGCAAAAATGTTTCTGAAATAATATAATGTAGGGTAAATTCATTTCATAGATTTAAGATTAAATGTATACTTATTTATTTTGTGAGATTAATTTCAAGTTTTATGAGTCTATGGATGAAAAGATGAAGGTTGCATGACTGTGAACCTAAAGGTCAGAAAAGCAGGCATGCAAGCGGAAGATCTATAGTTTCAGTCCTCTGCACTTTTCAGGGACAGAGCCACATCCGCAACTACTGTGGTGTTAAACCTCAAGAAAATAATGGCTCTTAACTGTTGTATCATAGTGCAGGGATGTGTGTGTGTGTGTGTGCGCACGTATCTATTTCTACAAGCTGTTATTGTCAAAAAATAATAATCTAATTTTATTATATTCCACTTGCTTCATCGGAAAAGGATTTTGAAAATTTTAGCTACTCTGAACTAATACTAAACGCAAACACTACAAAAGCCAGGTGGATTCACACTTCATTCTGACCACACAACACACTGCTGTTAAATTTCATGCATCACTGTGTGTGTGTGTGTGATCTGTGTGTGAAAGCATCAACAAAGAAAAAAAAACACATATTTTTCACTTATTTGACCTGCATTAACCATAAAGACTTTGGGGATCAGTAAACATCTAGTATGAGATTCTGTTATATCAGTTCATCATGCTCTCTCTTTTTTAAGCAGCCATTAGAGAGAAGCAGGAAGTCATACAGAGATTGGATGCGATGGCAACAGAAAGTATGACAATGTGTCATGAATCTTAGCCCACCAATTACCCTGATCTTGTTTCTTTCCAAGCTAAACACTACACTGACTCATTCATTGCTTAGTTTCATTATAAATAACGTGTTGTGTTGGTTTTTAGGGTCAGCCGTTATCAGTGAGTCTACAGTTTCCTGTTGTTTGAAACTTTTTCTGCTTCCTTTCCAGAGTTTTACTAGTTGATGATGATCAGCCAAGTGCAACCTAACAAAGGCATGATTTCAATATGTTTATTTTGTTGCTGTTCCGCTTAATATTGAACCACCACATCATCTGGTGACCAATACTCTGGTGCCACCTGGTGACTCATGATGCATTGCACGAAAATGTTGTGAGAAGTTTTCTACCAGTGTGTGGCAGGGTTTGTTGGTCCACCTTAAATGTCAGTCCACCTTAAGTCTGATTAGGTTCAAATAGGCACCAGGTGCTGCTCCCTCACTCCTATATAAACCAGGCAAATACTCTGGCTGAGAAAGATGCTGTTCTTTGTTTTATTCCCCTGTTTTAATGTTCAAATGTTGTCTTCTCTTGCCTGCCAGCATGTCCTCTTGGTATGTAGGATATACTGCATTTTTACAACACTGCAAAACAGAAGGTTTCTTTGTTGTTTCTTTGTTCAGAGGTCAGTGACTGCTCTTTCCCTGAGTGAAAGCTGATTGAACACGCTTGGTTACTGTTGAGGTAAAACATGTATGAGCATTCTTCAGTATCCCCTTAGTGGTTCTTATCAGTGTGTAATTGTCTTTTGTTCTTTTCTTGCGGTGCTAACTGCTTCTTTCGTTGTCCTAGGCCTGAGCTGAATCCAGCTGATTCTGTTTGCCTGCTTAAGCTGGGGCCTAGTTTAGTAATTAGACCTCTTCCCTTGCTGCATGGTTGAGTGTTTGCTGTGTTTGCATCTTTTTACTTTTGTGAACATCATAACAAATTTTAAATTAGCTTTTTGTGGGTCTTCCTAAATTTCCCTCCTGGCTTGGTAGACTGTGATCCCGACTCTAATAAAAGGGGTTGTTTTTATCCTTGGAAGCCTGGTCTCTGCTGTTCCTTCTGTCCCCAACCCCTGGACTCCTGCTCTGTGTTAAGAATAATCAAGGTTATGAAGGTTATATTAAGAAATGTCAAGCATTTTTGTTTTGCAGAGACAAATGATAATGATAATGATAATGATAATGACTGTCAGTCATCTATGGTGGATTACAAGAAAGTTGAAAGTTAAAAGCAAAAATGCCCAGACCTAAGAAGTAAATTGAATACTCTAACAAGTTACAAACTTTTAGGGTTAGATTTGTCCCCTAAATTAATGTTTTTAAGAATAAATACAATAGAATAGATTACAATAGAATTCATCCTTGACAGATTAGAGGGCATAAATCTTAAAATAAACTAAACAGAAAGTGACAGTTTTGTTAACCTCTTAAACCACTAAAAATGAATCCATTTACTGTTGCTCAGTGTGAAAGAATAAAGGGCTTTTTCTGAACAAGAGGTCATCATGAGCATTCAATAAATCTCAGAGAAGACTGTGGTTTTTGTTGAAAGGCACCATTACTTGATCTAATTCTGTTAATGTTCAGCCATGATCAACGTCAATGCACACTCAACAGAAAAGAGATTGATTAAGCAGGAATTGGTTAATATTAACTAGAGTTATAAACTCATAAAATTTAGCAGTCCAGCTTTATTACTGTAAAGATAAATTTCTCACCACCACATCCTGTTTGTGTCTAGTATGCGCAAGCAAGCACCTGTTAGGGCCATTCCCTTTTCTGTAAAGGTTTACACTTCCCCTGTGCTCTCAGAAAGCAGGGGTATGAGATAGAGCAGGGGCATAAGAAAGAGCAGGTTACACATTTTAATCACTGGCAAACTATTGGCACATGGTGTATCTGTGGAGTGTTTTGCACTTTCAGACCCTTAATGTTGCAGCGTTCAACTTGGACACTAAGAATGTGCTGCAGAGAAATGGAGATCCAGGAAGTCTGTTTGGATTTTCTGTTGCCTTCCACCAGCAGCTGAGCCCCACCAAAAAGAACCTGTGAGTGAAAATAAGTTATTTGATTTAAGTTTGACTAAATTAGATCAAATTCTGTGCCTGTGTCTTAGCCACTGGAGGTATTTTCCCCCCAGATTGCTGGTTGGAGCTCCACGATCAAAACACCAGAACCAGGTGAATGTAACAGGTGTTGTCTACCAGTGTGATCTGAATGCAACATCTGAGCGCTGTCAGCCCATTGAGTTTGATAATGAAGGTTTGTTTGACTATTTTATCTGGAATTGCATGAGTTATCTTAGTATGTTAGATGCGAAGTAATCAGCGGCGGGAAGTAAAGTGCATTTACTCCAGTATTGTTTCACACTGAGGTATTTCTTTATATTCATTTAATGCTATTTTGTGATTGTATCCTACTACATTTCAGAGGGAAAGCTAATAGTTAAAAGCATACTGTATGATAAGACTATGAAATAAAATCCATATCAATCCACAATCTGAGTGCTTTTTCTGCTCAGTGTAATTGTATCAACATTGTTCCACTCAGTGAGTTCAGCTTGTTTATTTTTCTAGTGTTCCTCAATAGTAAAGACATAAACGACCAGTGGATGGGAGTAAGAGTGACAAGTCAAGGTCCTGGTCAAAATGTAATGGTAAGCGAAACACTGCACACTGAAAGAATGAAGTCAGAATAGAATGAATAAAGTCAGTAATTTGATCGTACTTCCCTTTTAGACCTGTGCTCATAGATATCAGCAGTGGTGCCCGAACCCAAGTAAGGATGTCTGTCACCTGTTGACCGGTCAGTGCTACCTCTTGGGAAATGACCTCAAAGTGGGGAATGAAGACAGGTTGTGGAGGAGGGTGGTCTGTGATAAAAAGCACCTAACCACTCATCAGAAGCACCATGACTGGTTTGCATACTGCCAGCAGGGTCATGGAGCATCTTTTGCAAAGGACAACAAATCAGTGTTGTTTGGGGCACCTGGCGCTTATCATTGGAAAGGTAAAATAAAACTTACAGCTGCAGCAACCATGTACATTATATATTAACTTAGTTTCCATTTTTCTTCATCTTCCATAGCATTTTATGGAACTAGGACAAAATAAAGGTTTACAATTAGTTTTTATTTTTGTGGAACTGCACTTTGGAAATTTTATTTTATTTTTTTTTTTTTTTGTTTGTTTGTTTGTTTTTTCCTGCAGAATAACCAATGCCTTTATCTTATCCTGTATCTTGTATTTTATCAGCACTAATTAAATCATCATCACTTGAGTTGTTTCGTGGTTGTTTTAGCCCAAATTGACATTGACAATTAGATTTATATGGTGAAACATAAAATGTGATAAAAAGTGTTTTTTTTTCCCGTAGCATTTGCAGCAAGTGTTATTCTGGATTTTGTTTTGTGATGCTGTTCACAGGAATTGTACGAATGGAGCTGTTAGACAACCTGGGCATTGCGAGTGAAAATCCTAGAGAAACTGGGGATATAGGTCGCTTTAACACGGAGCTTATTCCTCTGCACCGAGACAGCTACCTGGGTCAGTTTTCTGGTCATAGTCGATTAGAACATTTAACGTTGCATCTTTCTACATAAATCTACTGGTAATTAAATGAAATGAATGTAATGAAATGCTTAAATGTAGATATGTTTATCAGTAGTGCAAGTGCTCTTTAAAGTAATTTCAGTAGTATCATAAAAGTATTATAAAACCCTAACATATTAATCCTAGAAAGTGTAACTTTCCACTAAACTGGCTTAATTTCTTCACTGTCTAGGATTCTCCATTGATTCTGGTATGGCCCTGATCAGGAAGGGTGAGCTGACAATCGTATCAGGAGCTCCCAGAGGAGGCTTCAGCGGTCAGGTGACATTTCTTAGGGCGGATCCAGCAGCAAAGAGAAATCTGCTTGTGGAGTTAGTCCTCTCTGGTCCAGGACTGGCCTCCTCCTTTGGCTACGATGTGACAGTGGTGGATTTCAATGGTGATGGGTAGGTCTACTCAAGAACTCAATGTCTATTAAAACCTAAGCTCAGAAATTTCAAATCTATGTGTAATTGTGTAATAGTATAATTTTGTGTAATTTTGCTATGTGCAGATGGGACGATCTTGCTGTAGGAGCACCACAGTTCTGTGTTAAAGACGACGTTGAAGTTGGAGGAGCAGTCTACGTCTATATCAACAACAAAGGGAAAAACTGGAAGGATGTTGTTCCAACACAGCTTCTTGGAAATAAAGACTCCATGTTCGGCATCGCAGTGGAAAATATAGGAGATATCAATCAAGACGGTTATGGAGGTTGTGACATTTTAATATTAAACTTATCACCTACTGACTAAAATGACAACTGGAAAGTAAAAATATAAGCCTGTTTTGAATTCAAATACTCAAGTTTCACTTTTTTCCACTCCAGTTTTTTTTTTTTTTTTTTTTTGCAAAAAGACTTTAAGGTCATTATGAGAGCACCGATAATCTGATGTCGCCAATTTATCCTGTTTCCCCACTTTGTCTTGATGTTAATGTTGCTGACAGATATTGCCGTGGGTGCACCTTATAGTAGTTCTGGTCGTGTATATATCTACTGTGGATCATCAGATGGTATCCACAAAAATGAAGCACAGGTGAGGTCTGTGTGTTCATTATGAAAAGGTCACCATCTTAATTTTTTATTCATTTTTTTTATATGTTCAATGGAAAGTATGGACCTGTAGCCTGATATTCTATTCTCACATTTTAACCTCTTCAGGTTCTCTCATCAGGATCCCAAAACATTCATCTGTTTGGATATTCTCTGTCTGGCAACTTGGACATAGATGACAATCAGTACCCTGACTTGGCTGTTGGATCTCTCTCAAATTCTGTTTTTGTTTACAGGTAATTTTACAGCTACATCTACCCAAAGTTGAAGTTCTGTGCTTTAAGTTCACAATAAATTCTTATTCTAAATATCAAGGTTAAATATTGCCAAGATCAGAATCACAGATTAAAACCCCATTTTCTAGGTTTCATTTTAATCCTTTTCCCCTTTCTTGTTGCGTACATGTTCAGTTGTTTTTACAAACATCTTTCTCTTTACCCTTTTCACAATATTTACTTGCTTTTTGAGTTTTGGTAAATTATTTCTGGATCTAGTTTTGCATCTTGAGAAGCGCTGTGTAGACTGTGTTTCTCATATTTCTTACAAACCAGTGAGTTTTTTCAACCAATTTCATTTTTGTTGCCTCTGTTACAGATCAAGGCCAGTGGTCAGTGTCAGCATCTCTCTGCAGGTGACACCAAGTAAAATAGATATCACAAAGGAAAAGTGTGGTGAACAGACGTGGTAAGACATGTACAATAACACAAATTATAACATGATCTAACTGAAAACTTGTTGGTCTGATCCAGTGACCCTTTGTACAAATCTCTGAAGTTATTTTATAGTTCAGGCATGCTTTAATTACACGGCACATCTGGCATCATTCAACCCCAAACTGAGTGAGTTTCCTTTAAGCACACACTGAATCTACAGTTTTTCACCTGTATTTTGTAGCATTTAATGAGGCAATGTAGCAGTAGTAGTAATGGTGTAGTATCAGTAGCACTTATAATCTCATATGTTTCCCATGTAGTGCTCAACTATACTTTTAAGGCTGATGCAAAGTCGAGGGTCAACTTCTGCGGCTCACCTCAAGGAAAACTGGAGCTGCCAGGACAAAGGACAAACGTCTGCACTGACACCAAGCTGCAGCTCCAGGTACTGTCTCATTGGCTTTTTTTTCCTTTTCACAAAAGACATTTTGACATGTCACAGTAAAATAGCACAGGTGTGAATATTAAAATTAATGAATTTAGCTGCCAGTTTCAGTCCTGTTTGGTGTATGCCGTCTCACTGTTTACTGGGACAGAGTGCTTGTTATGTTATTAGTAACACCGTCCTTTCCTGCCATGTCAAACCAAAAGTGTGTTCTGAAAATGGCCTGTTATCCCCCCATGGCAGCACACATTATACCAAAATAAACTCTTCTGTTCCAGCGTGATATCAAAGACAAGCTGCACAGTATCCCTGTCTCTGTCACTGTGTCTCTGTTGAACTCCAGTCAAAGTGCAGATCTGCCCAACGTTACTCCGGTCCTCAACTTCTACCAGCAGAATAGCACTGTCTCAGAGGTATGAATGTGTGTGTGTCTGCCTGTTTGTGTACCTCTTTGTTATCAAAGCTGTGGGAATTAAAGATGTTGTGTCTGTTTGTGTTGGAGACCAGGCCAAGTTATGTAGTTTAAAGAAACAATTTTTTGATCTGTTGTTTTTCTCAGATTATCCTAATAAACAGAGGCTGTGGCAGCGACAACATCTGCCAAAGTAACCTTGAGTTGCAGTACAAGTTCTGCTCCAGGCAAACACAAAATGAACAAATTGGTTTCAAATCACTGGCCCGGTAAGGAAGAAATGATAAACCAAAAGTAACCAAACTCAAAAATAAAACAAAGCAATGCATGTCAACAAAACCTATATTTCTAAGTGCATCCTCACCTGGGATTATGTCATGTCTCCAGAGAGGATGGTGTAGCAGTCATCATCCCCTCTGAAGAAGGCATAGCCTTGGAGATAACTGTGACAAACAGAAATGGGGATGATGCACACCAGAGTCACTTAATCATCAAGTTACCCAGATACTCTTGATTATTCCTCTGTCTACAGCAAAGCAGCAGTGAGTATACAGAAAGCTTGTGGTGGAAGAAAAATGTATCAGAACATTTACTAGTGTGGTTACTGTGAAATATCAGCCGATGATAGTCGATTTTTTTGTTTTTAATGTCTTTTTTAAATATCTTTATATATATACATATATATATATATATATATATATATATATATATATATATATATAATACACACACACCATTGGTAAATGTGCATATACCATCTGTATATTTGCATCCACAGGAGATGAATTGTACAGGCAAAAGAAAATCAATAGACTGTGAACTGGGAAACCCGTTCCAAAGAGATGCTGAAGTGAGTAACACTGTTCAGTTTACTCCATGTCACCATCTGCATGTGTTGTCTAATAACTATTTTATTCCCCTCAGGTTACTTTTTATGTCATACTCAACACATCCAACATTTCACTGAGTACAACAGACGTCAAAGTCACCCTGCAGCTTGAAACGTAAGTGGACTGAAAAGAGAGAAAACTGGCACCAGTTATCAATCAGTGGGCTGTACGTGATCATGAATAAACAGGTTTTCTTATTTCCTGATGTAGGACAAGTAATCAGACCATACAACAAGTTGAGGCAGTAGCCAAAGTGTTTTTTGAGCTGGTGTTACAAGTTACAAGGTACTGATTGTTGTTTTTATTGTCATTTAAAACTGTGTTGCCATTATTGTTTGTTGTTTTAATCTTCATTTCAACAGAGATATGAGGAAATAACACAAGTATATAATGGTCTGTTTGTTGTTTGTTTGTTTTTAGTGTAGCCAAGCCTTCCCAAGTGTTGGTTTCACTTGGTGAACGCTTGATCGGTGAAAGTGCCATAAAGTCAGTAGATGAAATTGGACCCTCAGTTCAATATAAATTTCGGGTGAGATGCCATATGTTGCTACTTTATTTATTTATTTACTCTCATACAAACAGGTCCAAGGAAATTGATTCATTTCTGTTTATCAGATTAAAAATATGGGCAGACCGCTGAAATCTTTCGCCAATGTGTCATTAAACATCCTCTGGCCAAAGGAGAACTCAGTAGGAAAATGGCTTCTGTACTTGACTCAGAACACCAGTAAAGATGTACAGTCTGTCTCCTGCTCACCTGTAAATGAATTCAATCCACTCAAACATATAAACGTAAGAAAATACCTCTGCCTTTTATTTTATGGTTTAAACTTTAATTAATGCCTGTGAACCACCTATATGACTTGATAATGTTTTATATCAAGGGTTGGCACGAGCCCTCAAGGAAAAGACGTGAAGCTGAACATGAAGCCCTCTCTACCAATGGGTTCCCATTTTTTCCAACAAAAAGGAAATTCAAAACCTTGGTAAGAAATCATTAGTCAGAGATCCACACAGAAACTGCCGTAATGCTTTCACAGGTCACCCAAGTCATTAGGATTTATCACCTGCGGACCATCAAAGTCTTTACAAAATTTCATTGTGAGACTGATAGTACCATCCCTATGGAGCCATGTCACTAGTGAGGTTAGGCTTTCCAAACAGTCATAACCTATTTAAAGCCATTCAGTGCAGAGAAGTGGAAAAATGAATGTTTAATAGGTTAATTTTGTGCAGAAATACAGCAACTTAGAGGTCAAAGGAACACAAAAACGCATGGTCTAGCAGCTATTCTGTATCAATCAACATAACTATTATGAAGTTCAAAGGTCTGAAGGACCAGTGTGTAGAATTTAGGGAGATCTACAGGTCCACAGTATCATATTCATGTTTTCATTTGTGTATAATCACCTGAAACTAAGAATTGTTGCATTTTCGTTATCTTAGCATGAGGAGGCAAGAAAAGACATCAGCTCCTGTTCATCTGTGAATTTGTTAGATGTGACCCCTGACCTGTTGTCCTCTCCTCCTCAGAACTGCTCAGATGGATTGAAGTGTGTGGAGATTCGCTGCCCCCTGCTGGATCTGGACAGTACTGCAGCGATAATTCTGCATGCACAGCTCTGGAATACCACTTTTACTGAGGTTATACAACTTCTGTAAAATACTTCTCTCCTTCTCTCAAATGTATGAGATACATCAGCTCTGACAGATAACAGTGATAACAATGCCTCACTTTAGTTGCATTAGGAACTGACTTTTAGGTTTGTGGCCTTTGTTGTCTGAAGTCTGTCCATTGTTATTAAAAACTATAAAGGTAGAGGTTACTCACTCATATATTTTGCCTCTCCCATTCAGGATTACAGCGATTTGAACTATCTTGTCATTGTTGTGAATGCTACCCTCAGTTTGACCAGCTCTCCAGACAATATTAGACTTAAACCAGAGAAGCACGGGACACAGGTAAAACAAAATGATTTTGCTGAATTACTTGAGAAAACTTTTGTTTTTAGACATTTTACATGCCCCTTGGGTTTAGAGAATGATCTGATAATATTGAGCTCCTTCACATTTATGTAACCAGCTGGTAAAATGCAAGTTCTTGTAATCCCGCTATCCATACACTGAAATCTTTTTTTATCTAGAGACATACTGGTGATGAAGAGTTTATATTATTCACCTGTTAATGTGTCTCAAGACTCTCACTCAAATCATGTCATTATTCAAAGGTAAGCCTGACGGTGTTTCTTGAGCAAAAACACTTCACCAAAATTGCCTGGTCGATAATCCTTCCTAACAGTCACTGCTTTGCTCCTGTTGTTGGCAGTGTTTGCCTTCTTGTGGTGGAAGGTAAGAAGTTAGATTAATCTATAATAGCCTTTTTGTTTGTTTGCTTGCTTTTTGAAACCTGTGGTAAACCAACTCTGCAAGAATAACTGGTAAAATATTAGTGTTTACATATTAGTGTTTTCAAAAGAACATATAATATCTGTGTGTTATTAATGTACTTTACATAGTCACAACACACATACTAATTGTCCTTTTTTGTGTCCTTGTCAGCATGAGTGCATCAACTGCCTCACACATAACAAGAAGCCCTCGCATGATAAAGATCCAAACAAAGAGACTGCTCCTCTAAAAGCTTAAAAGGAGAAACCAAGGGCGCCCTGATGGCTCAGTGGTATGAGACACATGAACACAAGACACTAAGGTTTTGATATACTATCTACTACCAGTGCAGAATTACATGACAGTATGTGACCATTTGTAGGGACGTATTTGATACAGAATTGTGCATCAAGTGTGTGCATTTTCACTCAAATTGCAAAGATACAACTGAAATGCTTTTTTTTTTTTTTTTTTTTTTAGAAACCTCATGTTTTTGGATGGGAAGGGAAAAAAATTGAACACATCAATAAAATAAAATTTTCTTCAGTTTTTTAATGAAGCAGAAAATATCACTTGTTTGATACCAAAAAATTCTTACGACAACATGAAAAAAAGTTGTGCTATACTTTCACCATGACGGAATGTGCGAGTAGTGGGAATGGATGAGAGGTTGTACTAAAGAACAATTTACCTGAAATTGAATGGAAATATTGCAGCCATCACATCCTGGTCTGACTGCTGATCATCGAAAGCACATACAATTACAATACTGTTGCTCTTGAGATACTGTGAAACACTTTTTTTCATTTGTAGTTGTGCAACATAACACTGTGCTTGTGGTGAAGTCTTGTACATAGTCCCTACTGTCTTGAAAGAGTTTCATTCCAAAATGAGATATCCATCTTTGATTGCTTCAATATTTCACTGATTATTTACAGAGGAGTGCCACTTTAGAGGATGAGATCATCTTTGTCATATAATGAGTGATAAACGTTATATTTTTTGACAGAAATGGACATCTTTTAGAATGAAACCCTTCTCTTGCTATTTTTTGTATTGTACAGGTGCAATAATCCATTTGACTACAAGTGAATTTCTGTAACAACCGCAAGGATTTTTTTCACAATTTCCTCATTCAACAGAAATGTGTCTTATTACAGCATCAATACATTCTCTTTATAGGCTTCATCTCTGTCTCTGTTCTCTTTTGGGATCCTATCAGTCAGCTTTCTTGTTTGAAAAACAGTTTTACATTTTGAGAAGTATGCTTTGTGTATTTGCTTTCTGTACAAAATCAGGAACTGTAGCCAGTTAGCTTAGTGCAGCATAAAGACTGGAAACAGGTGGGGAAACAGGCAGCAGGTCGCTCTATCCAGAGGTAATAAAAATCTGCTGACTTGCACCTCTAAGGCTCACACGTTGTACCTAATTTGTTTAATATACACACAAAAAAAAAATACACAACGTAGTGTAAAAACTGAAGTTCAACATTGTAAGGGATTAAGGGTTATATCTGGGCAAGTTGGTTGTCTGACAACTGCTTCCAGCCAAGAAATAGTCTGGCCATAAAGTCAACCTGCCATAAAATCACAATCTGTTGTGTACAGATTAAATGAGATATAAACAAGGTTCGTTAATGTGTAAACGTTAACAGTGCTAGTAGGCAGATTTTTACCTTTGGATGGCTGAGCTATTTCCCCATTTCCAGCCCTTATGCTAAGTTAAGCTAACCACCTGCTGGCAGTAGCTTCATATGTAGCATACAGGCATGGGTATCAATCTTCTCATCTAACTCGCAAATAAGAGTATTTCCCAAACTATTAAAGCCCACCCTCCTCTTCCTTGCTGCACATGAATGGCCAACTCCTCACATCCTTCCTGAAAAATCTTTGACTTTATCTTCATCAAAACACATTCGGCATTTGAAAATTAGGAACCGCTGTCTCTCAGTTCTTGACAGCATTCATCTCTCTGTCAACATTCAGTCCAATTTTGCGTCACATCATGAGCTCACTCACTGTTTTCATCATCTTTTGTTGCTTTTAGGAAAAATAAGTAGAAAAGCACACTATTAAAAAACATCCCAACGTCTTCTCAGCAGAACTGTAACTTGAAACCAGAACATATAACAAACAATATAAAACCACCATACAAACAAACACACACATTCACACAAGTTGCTCCTTAACAATCTCTGGTTGAGACAAAGAAAAAAAAAAACGTAGCTGGTCTTGTGACCCAGTTTGATATGATAATTAACTGTTTTGTCATGATTGGTTTGATATTCAAAGTGACTGGTTTGCAAAAAAGTATCAATAAATAGAACTTGATTTTCCTTTTTTACCAGAGAAAGTTAAAGACTAACACTTCTTTTAGAAGATAAAAACACTCAGCCTTTGCCTTGAAAATCATAATAACAATAAAAGCAGTGAAATATAATATTACAAATAAATTAAAAACATCAATATATTACATTAATTAACCCCCTGTTAACACAAGTAACCCAAAATTACTTTGAGCTTCTAGGTACATTCAAAATAAGCCCCTTGTTTGGTTTCAAGAGTCGTCCTGACTTTTTTTTTTTTTTTAAATTCCCAAGCCAAAATATAGAGGTTTAATTGAGCGATTAAATTAAATCTCACTACTTCCACAAGATGAAAAATTAACAAAATAAACCACAGCTAGACTGAAATCAAATCAATTACATTAATCAACATAATTTTTATGAGAACGGCAGCAAACAAATGCACTCAGATCATATCAGCTGCTCACCGAAACTACACAGTAATTAACTGGCACGACTAACCTCTATCTCACAGACCAACAAACCATGAGACAATCAGCTCCATCGCTCAAATACGTTGCTAATTCACTCGCCGTTGCAGTACTTTAGTTCCCCTTTCTCAAAGACTTCATTGCACCAGCACTGCACACTGTTCAGCATCAAGACTCCAATAGGTAAAACATCTAACAAATGGCACTGGAAAAGGGTAGTACTTATTAATTAAGTTGTTTATAATCATCACTGTCTAGTAAAGCCTCTTTTGTGGCTTGAGCAGTCGGAAGAATATCCACTTTAACTTATTTATTTTGTGCTGTAAACAGGGTTTTGGTTATTGCTAAATTAGCCTATTTTGTTTTTTATTTTTCTGCTGGTGTAACCAAATGGAATGACTTTCTTTTCTTCATAATGTGCTTAAGACTCCAGCATGACAGAAAACCTCCACCTCCAGACTGTAATAACCAGCTATCTCCACATGGGGGCAACAGTGACCACGAAAGGCAAAGACAACAAAGAAACCAGGGAGAAGGTGAGCCGGCTGGTCGCCGATCGAACCCGCCCATGGCCGTTGTTCTTGTTCCACTTGGACCCGTTTCTCTCTCGGACTCGAGGAGGCTTTGCGGGGTTGGAGACCGGGTTACGAGGGGGTTTGTTGTAGGGGGGAGAGTAAGGCCCATAGCCTGGCCAATCATCATTGTACCTCTCACCATGATCTCCACCACCTGAGCCACTGCCCTCCTCACCTGGAACAAGGGAAGAGAGATTTCAGACTGACGTGCAGCATCCATACATCCAAATGCAGGGTTTAAATTCTCCTGATGTTGTTCCAGGTCCTAAAAATCACAGCTCAACTAATACTCCTCTTAAGATATACACAGATATATAAATCCTGCCGATCAGGAACACTCACTGTCCATGAAGTCCACGTCTTGTCCGTTGTGTGCGTGTTTCAGTTTGTTGGTCACCACCCTCAGCTCCATGATCAGCTGTCTGGTCCTCACATCTGGCCTGGCAATGTCCACCTCCACCTCGGGGTTGTTGATCTGGCTGACTAGCCCGTCACCTGTCACGTCTGGGAGGTACCTGAGTGTCAACACACAGAAATTCAGTGATAACTTTATAATCACCTGGAGTATATATTATCTTAATCAGGGTTTGTGTGCTCTTGGCTGGCTGATGCGAAAAATGTCAGCAACAGGTACGCTTACATTCAGGAGTCAATTCATTTTTAGAGATGGAGAGTGTATAGCCAAGCCTCAAAGGTCAGTGGTCAGGTCAGGTCTACTTGTGTAGAACTGTGTTCAGTCTCCAAGGCTTAACTAGCTGCTGGATGCTCAGTAAATCCCTCCAAAATCTAGGATTACCTGTTTGTTAAACTGCAATATCCTGTTTTCTATTTCTACATGTGTTAAACACAAAAGATGCAAAAGCTGAGTGATGAAAATGAGTAATGAATAATTGACTGCAGTTTTCAAGTACCTTGACCAACACTGGTTAACATTTAGCTTAGCATCAGCACAGCTTTACAGAGCTGCTAGCTTGGCTGTAGATATGTTGTCTTGTTTTTAAATTAGCTTTTTTGTTTGCTGTTTGGGTTCTTTGTTGGATTAAAATTAAAATATTGTCTTAAAACTATACACAAGAATGGCTAAATGATATTTTACCATTTTATAATGAAAACAAGTTCTAAAATTATGTTATTGATTAATTAATGTAACTAATTAAGTACTCTAACCCACAAATTTATGATTGTAATTTCAAACATTTATACCAGCTGCTCCAGCTATACTGTTCTGGCTATAGTGATTAAAGCTGCTAAGGTGGGTGTACTTTTACATAAATCTGTTGCCTAATGCAGCTGGAACATCATAGGCACAAAATCATCCATTATGCAGCCTTGTTTTCCTGCCTTTGTACCTCTCTCTCTCTCACTCACACACACACTCACACACACACACACACACACACACAGAGAGGACTATGCAGGACTGTATCTGCGTGCATAAAAGCAAGCAGACCCACACAGAGAGCATGTGGGTGACTGGTGGTGGCAAAATTAAATAAACCCAGTTCCATCTGTTGCATCCGTCCACCTCTGTACCATCGCTCACTCTCTGCTCCTCCTCCACCTCCTCCGCCTCCGCCGAACCCCCCAGCTCTGATCACACTCACCTCCCCCGGGTCTGCCCATTCCAGCAGCGATCCTCATTAGTGACGTCGGCAGCTATCTTCTCATCGTTGCAGATGGTGTGTGGGAGGGACACCCAGAAGCCCCGCATAGGCCGCAGTCGCTCCTTCAGCTCCGTAACCTGTGTGGAGGTGGGAAGGAACTAGTTATGACTCAAACCTGATAAAGTATCCTTGTTTAGTATGGCTGGCTGGAGGAAGCATATGGAAGCTGCAGTGCTGACGTTGGACAAAGTCATAAACTGACATGACACTGTTTCTGGGTCAGTTCTTAAACCACATGTCTTTTCTGTTTTATAAATAGATATTAATAACTGCTATCCTCTTCCTCTCGCCTCTGCTCTTGGTTTCATTTATTTTCTAGCACTTCTACCTTGCAAGATCACTCCGTGTTTACAGGAGTACTGTCTGGGCCCTGACTGCTGCACTCTGTATTATTAGTTGCTTGTTCCAATCTTATTGTACTCTCATTTTGTCCTCTCTTTGCTTCTTTCCAGTGGCTGTGTCTGAATCCTGATACAGGCAAAAAGCAAACATTTGGACATTCTTAATTGCAGTTTTAACATAAATTTACAGTGGCTTTTAGCATCTTTCAGCTTGTTGTTTTGGTTTTCTGACCTGTACTTTAACATTTTATAAGTTCAAAGCAATATCTATTCTTAAGTAGCTTTTAAATCTAGCTTAAACAGCGCATGTTTCTTCCTCACCAGTCGGTCCAGGTTGGTGCCTGCAGCTGTGGTGGGTTTTTCTTCAGGACTGTAGGTGCGGAAAGGTCTCCTGTTTCCCCCTGACTCCTTCGGTGAGCGTTTAGACCGTCCTGGAGTTGGCCTGGGGCTTCCACAGCCCTGGAACACCTGAGGTAAACAACAAGCAATGCAACATCAGTGTAAACAGCAGAGTCACAAGACCACCTACCATAATTTTAGTAAAAGTTTTCCCATTGTTATGTAATAACATAATGACATATCCACCTTCAGATGTTCATACAGTGATACACTGATAGTTATAACATTTAGAGCAAGTAAACAAAGAAGCTGTTTCTTTTGCTCTTCATGAGCCTGTCAAAATGTTTTCATGTTGTTGTTATATTAGGCCTAGAAATGTTGCTACCATTTAAAGCTTGGAAATAAATTAATGTGAACTGAAACTTCCAAGATAACACTGATATCAACCTCCATACTCACACTCTGTTAGAGAAAAACAGCAAACACTCAAAACTGAGCTATAAAGGAGAGAGGAGCTGCCTGTTCCTTAAAGCACAGCTACCACAAACCAGGAGCTTTTCTGTTCCTATCGAGATGTGGGTGTCTCTCTGGTGGATTAGCTCCTGGGACGCCTGCCATGTTTTAATCATACTGTGAGGCTGTCATGCTCGCCATGGATAATTCCTGTCATTTTTACTGCATGTTGTCTCATTAAGAAGATTAAAATTAAACAATAATCAAGATTATAGCATTGACTTGTAAGAGTGATATTTTGAAAACGCTAGATGATGATTTTTTTCACAAAGGCTCAGTAAATACAAGACTGTGTACTGTTTCCAAATGCTGGGAAAGCAAAGAAAACGCATCAGTGTCCATTATATTTCTCCTTTTTATATCTGCTCTTGTTCTTACCTTAGTGGAGATGGTGACACTGTTTTCCTGCATGTGCATGATGGCCTCTGACACTTTCACAGAGATGGAGTCAGCTGCGAGCTCCATGTTGAACGGCCCCTCCAACTTCTCTGAAACCTGGTACAGAGCATCTGATGAAGGACAGAGGGAGAGACAGAGGGAGAGACAGAAATTGAGATGGAAGGGTGATGAAGTTTGCTATAACCACATTCACCCAAACTCTTCCTATCAGGTTATCCAAGCAAGAAAATCATCTGTTGTTAGCCTATTGTAGACCCCGATAAACATCCAGACAATGGCTTCCTGTGTCTCTCAGTGATAATGATGATTTATGTGATCAGGGAGATCAGGAAGCAAGCCATCGTGATATAAAGAGAAAAGTATGGTGGTTGGAGAAAATGGTACATGAGGGTAAAACAGATTTTGGGTGCAGTAGACATGGATGGAGTGATGAAAGGTGAGAGGAAGCACTGCACATGAGAAGAAAGAGAATGCAGGGAATGTGTGGGTCTGATGAAAGGGGAAAGGAAACACAGGAAGACAGATAAATTGAGAAGGAGCAGAGAAGCGTGAATGATTAATGGAGGAGGAATTCATTAGGGGAAAAGGAAGTGGAGAGTAAATGAGCGACAGGAGCAATAAAAAGGATTCTACTTGTCGGTATGCTCAATTTAATAATGATAATAATCAAGAATGTGGTTAAATATCATTTGGGCCATATTGTCTTTTCTCAAGGATCTAAAATCACTAAAACCAAAGGTATTGTGGTAAGATATGGTTGCTTTAGCTGGAGTACATAATATACCTAGTCCAAAAAAAAAAAAACATGATGCACCTGACCCTTAACACACTTAAAAACAAACACATTAGGCTGTATTGTTCATCCTACCCTCACTCACCAATGAAATTGTTCCACTCTGTGTCCAGGTCGGCCTGATTGGCTAAGCAGCCCTTCATCACATTAAGGCACAGGGAGTGGCAGGGCCGCATGGAGGGCATGCCTCGACATAGTGGGCAGTACCACTGGCGCATCAGGCCACGCACACACTCTGAATCTGCAGTCAACTGAAAAACAAAGCAGTGGGCGTTATGGCAGAAAGGATGAATAAGTAAGCATAATATTACCATTAATATGGGAACATTTACTACCAAGATTTCTGTTTTTTGCTCTGAGTTTGATTTGAGATATTGATAATCACCCTGATAATTTAATTTGAGCAAACAGGGTTAAGGAACAGGATCACAACTGTCCCTTTATTTTGAGAGTAATTGATTGAGATACATTATTCAATATGAGCATGTAGCTCCAGTGAAGTGCTAAAACAAGCAGATACTGAAGAACACACAACTAGCAGCAAAAACCAGTTACCTTTGTTGCTTTGTTAACAATATCCCGACCAGTAGCCAAGCCCTGGGACAGTGCTCTGGCTGCAATGAAAGCCCTGGACACCTGAATGTGAAACCAAAGAGAGATCAGTCACAACTCAACAAGGTCTGTCATTCCTCATAACTGGAAGTAAAGAAGTACAAAGCCATGTGTTTTCTGAAAGTGTCCATATCAGTACTGTATTGTTTTATCACAAGGCACACACTTGTACTCGCAGTTTGCGTGGCACGTCTCCAAACGGCTGCAGCTGCTCGGCGTGTTTGCTGACACACTCCAAATAGTCCTCACTGAACTGATACTGGGGGTTGACCAGAGAGAAGACCCGCTCCACCAGTCTGGACCAGAAGTCTGACAGAACCTCTGTCAGACTCACACTGCCCCCTGAGGACAAAAGAGCAACAGTGAGTACCTGTCTAAACCACTATAACCTCTTATGGTGTGCTACTGAAGGGCCAGGTTAAAGGAAAAGTCATTATCAGCAGATGTTTGTTAACCAACCAAACACACTGCAAGCTACCTTTTCCCAAATTAAAGAAATAAACAGGGCTATTTTGAAGAGAAATAACGAAATACACACTTAAGAATAAAGCATCTACAGAAATTTCTACAGACTGCTTCAGTATTAAAGTGCTCAGGTCATGTGTGCATCCCACGCAGTGCCTCCTGCCTGACGGCTGGGGGATGTGCATGCAGTTTTGAGGTTTTTCAAGAAAGGAAATACAGATAAGTGTGAGATAAATATACCTGACTTTTGCTATTCAGCATTGTCTACACGCACATGTGGGAATCTTCTTTTATGGTTGACTTATTTCTTTATCTGTAAAAAGTTCTACTACCCTGTAACAGTAGGACTACTTTCATTGATGCAAAGTGGTGCAAAATACAGTCATCAAATTAAATGAAAGTGGACAAAAATTAGTTCCACTCACCACTACAATAATATGTTAATAATACAACATGATATGTTTTGTGTGCTGCATTATTTTTCCTCATTTATTCATGTAAATGTGCTTGGGTGCCTGTCAGCCTCTGTACATTTGACAACTGGCAGACAGATTCTGAATATGCAACTCTCCAATCTGTAGTCTACTATACAGCCTCAAATTAGCCATCCATGCTGTTTGGCAGACAAAGACAGGTTGACTAAGCAGCAACAGCCTGCAGATAGACTCGCCAGCAAGCGGCTGTCATGCCAAAACAGAGCGATCCGGAACAGAAATAGAAATAGTCTGGCATCCGTGGGATTCCAATTCTCTCCCTCTTTTTTCTCTCCAGTTCTTCTTGGCATTTCAGTATTCCTCGAAAGACAATACAACCTCTGTACTGCTGTGGATTTACCACAACAGGGGCACAAACTGATAAAACCACAGTAAACTCCCAGTGCGACAAGGAATCATCACAGCTCAATCTTTAACCAGACCACCAGGTCTTTGAAAATATTTCTCTGTAGTCATTCATTCGTTGTAGCACTGATGGAGCCCCGTGAGTGAGAGTGTCTGATGAGAGTCAACAGCAGGAAGATAAACCTGGGTTTTAAATACTGTGACTAAATTGGCTCTTTGCCTGTAACAATTCAGAGTGGAGACTGACAGAAAATATGGGAGGAGAGTAAGGAGAAAAAAAATGGGGGGCCCCAGCTGGAATTGTGGACGTTGTGATTACACGGTATGCATCTCAGACCACTAAACCACCAGGGTGCCCCTAATTTTATTGATTTATGTGGCAAACCCAATCTAACTGGTGCCACTTTGCAAAGACCATTAGACCATCAGAGTTTCTCTGTTTGAAACAGGGGCTGAGGTGGATTAGGTCACTGAACCAACCAGAATAATATCTGCGCAGCTCCACAAACAGCTCCTGGAAGACATGCACATTCTGGGTGAATAGCCGGCCGTAGGTCTTGGTAAACATCTGGTTCATAGACTTCTCTGATAGGTCTATGAGCTCTCTGAAGAATTCTGCAGAGAGACAGAAAAAGCAGATCAGATATGAATCTATCACCCACCTTCTTCTCTTCTAATATCTTAGCCAGGTTTCTACGTAGGCGCTCAGTCAGCCTCCCTCCCCTCCCTCCCAGACTAACAGCTCATAGGGACAGTTACATCAGATCCTGCACACTGGTAAATAAGTGTAACAACGTGTACTTTATTTAAAATCCATCTTTAAGACTCATACGCAGTCTCCCACTCCCTCAGCATTTTTAGATGACTCATCACATACATTATATAAAAGGATGAGGAGGGAAAAGAGGTCATAGCTGTCCACAGCAGGTAGGTGGAGAAAGTGTAAATTCAGCTGCAGGTTCGCAGCAGCCACAGCACAGAATCTGAGACGATGTGGACTAATTCTCTCTCTAAAATACAGATGGTCATTAAATCTGTACTGGTAGGTTTCTAGATTTCCACTCCATCAATTTTACCCATGAAGGTGAGTTTACTGGCCATTAATAGTCCTACTCAGCCTGTGAAAACTATTTTATAATGTCCTCTACAGATCTGGAGGGAGCTTTGTTAAGCTTAAAGAAATTATCTCAGCTTCGAGTTACAATTAAAGCCACCTTCCGGTTACATTTTGTACGATACAGTAGTTTGGGAGTGATATTTGAGCCTCTGCTGCTTCAGTTGTGACCGTTTTATAATCTGTCTCCCCAACTTTATGAAACTGCAATAGCTGTCATAGTCTGGAATATTCCTTTAATGTCAGCGGTTCTCATGCATTGATTAAACATAAATATGAATCATACTAGGATCTTTGCAATATGTATGCAGTGCAATGCTTTTAGCTGTCAGAGTCAATTTTGTGCCACAGATATCTGACCATCTGAGAGGAACTGTGCAGCAAGAGATCCTGAATAAGTTTTTAATCAGCTGTCACTCAATGCTGCTAACTTGGTATACAGGGGAGGGCGAGATGAAGACGAGCTGAGTTCAGTCTATGCTTCTTTTTTCCATCACATGTAGCCACTGTGGCTTCAAGAAGAAGAATGATATTTGAACCAATTTCAAACCAGGTAATGTTTCCATTAAATATAATAACTGTACAAGCTTCTGAGTCACCCTCTCACCATCAAATCTGCGGTGTCTCTGGGTGAAGGTGGTCAAAAGGAACTGGCTGTTGTCCTCGACGGCTCTGAGGAAGTCCCTCTCGCTCTGCAGGGCCAGCGTCTCTTCCATCTGACTGGAGCAGCAGGTGTAGTCCTGAGGACAGAGGCGCAGGTGCTCACCTGGAAAGTAAAACCAGGTCAGCTGAGAAACTTATGAGGATAAATTAGGTTATTTTGGTTTAATCATGATGGTTTTGCTTTGAATCTCCATAGTGAATCATGTTTTCTAAAGCACTTATAACATTAAAGGTGCTATATAAATAAAGTCATTATTATTGCCTCAACAAAAACCTAAGACCTATTCTCAATAATGCCTGTAGTGCTATCACCACAACGAAACACGTTTTTAGAGAGTCAATTCCTCCACTCATCAGTATGTTATGTTACTGTGGGGAAATCTTATCAAAGATAAGCTGGTGATAAAAAATTGTAATTTCCCTGCATGAATTATTCAGCTTCAATCTGTCTTTCTTTGTGCGCTCAGGTTGGGTCTTTGATATGTCAGAGGTAATGATATGCAAACGACAACCAGGAGGGGGAAATAACACACAGCATTCAGAATGTGGTAAAAGGAAGGTTTGAATTCTTTGTTTCTCAAATTTTACATCCGATATGAATATTACTGCAGTTAACAGAGTCAAAAGTCTCATTCCCAACTCCACCCTTGCTGATGTTCCTCTCTGCCTCTTTTGTTCTCTCTGTGTGTCTCACTATTAGCCCTCTCTCATCACTCTATTTCCATTTCTAAACTGCCTCTCTTCATCCTTTGCACTACCCAGCCATCTGCTCCCCTGGCCCACGGGACAGTGAGCCAAGACTCAGCCAGTGATAGCCCTCACACACACATACACACACAAAAATCAATCAATACTGCAGTTTTCTCAGTCACTCTCACACATTTTTTGCAGACTTACATTTTAATATTTTAATATTGAAAGCTTCAGGTCTGTCTGAGGGCACGCGCACACACATCATTGTTTCCTTTTTTAATGCTACACCTCCAAGTAGGCTACATCCTCAGCTACTCAAGTGCTCCATAATTTGTTCACATGGTCAGACATTCATATTTTAACATTTTCTCCGCTTACAATCTACCCTGCTCTCTCCTCCTTCTCCTCCTATCCCACCCCCATCACCAAAAACTTCAAATTATCCTAAATCCAACTGTTTGTAATCCACATTATATCTTTTCATTCAGCAGATAAGATTATCAACAGTGAACAGAGCCTATGGGTATATGCAGGGATTTTACAGTGGGCCAGTAGGCACAGACTAATTAGGGGCGAGGTTCTTTGTTGCACCGGTGTTGGCAATTTGCTCATCCCCTTAATCATCCTATTTAAACCGCACAGAGGGGAGGAGGGGGCGGGTGTAATTTGTTTTAAACCACCCGGCATCGGTTCTCTTGAGGAAACTCACCATGATATTTCCTACAGTGACTCTCTGGTGCTTTTTAGTGAGTTCTGAGTCACCTTGTACTTTGTTATATCACTTTCCTGTGGTGGTTCGCAGCATGTCTGTGGTGTTAAATTGATTTTTTTTTCTGCTAGAATATTGATATAACGCTCACATAATGATTTGTGGAGTGTCTGTGGTGCTGGCCAGATAATTTGTGGTAACGTTTATATGCATAATGATGTTGTAATCCCTGTTAAGAAAATCTAGAGCATGCAACGGACCTACATCTATGCCACATGTATCTTATTATAAACTTGAATTAGGCACATATTTCTTTACATATGATGGGATTGTTCTGCATGAGTCCCAAAAACTGTTTCATTATGTGATTCCCCCCCCTACCCTCGCCGCAGGCTAGGTGCACAGTCTTACCGGAGATTTGAGTCAGCGGAGCGATGTCTGTGCCGTACCCCTTCTCCGCGTACACCTGCCGGGTGTCGGCGCAGCTCCTCCCCGCAGCAACCGCGGGACTCCGGGACACCGACAGGGCAGCGACCGTGCAGAGCAGCACCAGCAGCGGGCACCTGGGGAAACATAGCCGGATATCCATCCTCACCGCAGGACTCAAAAGCATACACCAGTGTAAGGGGATGGGGTTTATCTAGCCTGAACAACAGACTGTGGGTGCAGCAGTTTATAAATGAATGAATGAGTGGCCGGTTTAGATGAACGCAAAAGTAAAAAGAGTAACGGTGTCCCAAATCGTCAGTCTTTTAAAGCGATCATAGTTTTCCCCGATTAGTGTAATGAACAGATGCATCCGGACTTTTATATCACACATATGTTCCCATCGACCGTGTCCACTTAATTTGTCCTTCCTGGGAGATCCGCTGTTGTACGTAAATGTGAAGGGAGTGTGAATGGGGCACTCCCGTTCCTCCGCATCATCTAACAGACAAACCCCGTCAAACACACGGCAGTTAGCAGGATAAGACCGGAAGTGGTGTTATTTTCAAAATAAAAGCGAAGACATGCGTATCCTTCTTTGAACAAGGCGTTTTACATAAGCTATAAAAATGCACTCCAAGATGTAAAACAGTTAAACAGCACCACAAACTATGATCTCTCAAAAATAACTGTACAGTTGAATCAACGCTTCTCTAGAATATTTTCTACACAAACTAATTATAGCCTTATAACCTTCAAGGTATGATTGTTGTAATAGACTATAATTTTAGCTAGGTGTATCTAATAAACTGCTAACTGTGTAAACTGCTTTTAAAAGAAAATAAAATGAAAGGCAAAAATACGCTCAAATTCAAAGGCTCGACATTGTGAGGCGAGCGCCATAAATATTTTATTTTGAAGGATCGGGCCACTAGTTGTGTGTTTCACCCTGGCTGGTTTGACTGTGGTCGTAGCCCATCAAACACAGAACAATGGACTGTGCAGAGAGGACCAACAGGGGAGAGAGGGGTGAGGAACCTGCGGTAGCGGGGCGGGGACCAGCTGAGCCAACCACCTCAGGGTCCTAAAAACTGGACAGACTGACACAGAGCAAACAGACTGAAAGGTTATACGTGGATACAACGCAACAGATGACAGTAAAAATAGAAATTTATTGAGGGAAATGTCACACTAAGGGTCCGGCAAGTAAACGTTTTTACAGGTTTATTCCTATACTAATATATTCAGCAGCACTTTGATTAGAATTGAATAGATGACGGTTTTTTGGTAATGACCAATGATAATCAAGTATGCTTCTAAAATGACCAATCACCTTCTGAGTTGTGGAGAAGCTGGCCAATCAGTATCCAGAATCACTGTGCGTAGTATTGCGCGCCCTTGTATCGGATAGGGTCACGGCGAGGAAGAAAATCAAGATAAACCCACTAAGCTCACAATAAAGGAGCATATTGATCAGTAATTATACTATCAGGTGGTGAAATTTGTAATCACTTTGCAAATAATGGTTATTGATTAATTTGGCTGTAGAGGTCATCTTGATACTGTCTCAAAAGCTAAAGTTGTATGATAGTATGATAGTGAGTCTTGTCCACCCCTGAGATCTGTTATCGGACAAGATTTCTTTAGCACAGGCTTCGTCATTTCTGTTGTGTTTTGTCTGTCAAACTTCTCTGATAGTCACACTTACACGTTAGGTTACTGTTGGTCGACAAAGGCCGATAATGGACGTTTGAGATACTGTAAAGGAGGCCGTGTACCTAGCTAGCTAATGCTAGGGTGTATCGAAGGTGCTAGCTAGTGTCGAACTCGTAGCTAACGTCAATTTTGTCTCCTCTCCGCTGGAAAGGTGTTAGCAAAGACCAGCTAACCAGCAATTCAACATCGTCATCTTCGTCTATTGGAGCCTCTTTAACCCCAAATGGCAACTGGAGACTCAGTTTTGGACAGGTAAAATTAGCCACGCCCTGCTAAGCTGATCCTTTGTTGGCGATCTGAATGTTTTAGCTCAACGCTATAAACTGGTATCACAAAGTAAACCTTTAGTGTACGGTTGTTGAATATATCTTGTATGAAGCACTACAACAATCAGTTGTTCATGACTGATTCATAATTGTGTTTCAATAAAGAAGTGCCAAATATGACACAAAGTTCTGTAGTTCTGTAAAGTATAATCTGTCTCTGTCCAAAATTAAACTTACACTTGAGCAACTTACTACCTAACTTACTTGCACAGCATTAGAAGCCTGTACATATTTATAACAGCCAAAACGGGTTAGCAAAAAGTAAACGTGCACAAACAGTACCTAATCTGCTATCAAAACTTTATGAAGTAGAGCTAAAGGGGACAAAGACACTGAATTCACTAAATATATCTATTTGAGGAAATTCATTTTGGGACACTGCCATCATACAACATTGCTCTCCTGCCAATAAAACTGTGTGCTTCTCCCTAACTAACCTGACTTGCTAGAATAACGTGGCTTTATAGTCTTGTTAGCTTCAGTAATAATGATTTTTTTGATGTTGGGATTTGTCTTGATTCAGTTTTCTTCCTTCTCTATTAGTCTTGAGGAGCTGGATGATTTCTCAGACTCTGGCAGCGATTATGAGGTCACAATAAAAGCCTCAAAACGGAAAAAACGGGCAGTGCCTGCACCTCAGGTGAATTATCTCATTCTCTTTCAAAATAGTGAATGCTTATTTAGATGATACTTATTTAGATCAATCAACAGGAAGTAGAGCTACAGTATACATCATTGAATATTAATCCTCTCTCAGCTCTCAGTTCTTGTAACCAATCAAAAAGGCTTATGCAACACTGAGGTAGATGTTTGATTCAAGCCTACACCTTATCTTGTCTCAGCTCCCACTAATTCAGTTGACCGCATCGATTCACTTTAAATCCCCTGCTAAGCTGCCTTTTCATCACTCTTTCATCTCAAGCCACCCAAGAGACCCAGGCGTAAAGCTGCATTGAAGGTGACGTCCAGTAGCAGCCCCATCCCCACTCCTCCAGACCCCTCCCTGCAGCAGCAGCAGCAGCAGCAGCAGCAGCAGAACTCCCGGGGGACATCCAGGCAGGTCTCTTCCAGACCTGTGAGAAGAGTATATGAGGGAAACCAGGGGATCAGTGCAGAGGATATCTATGATGCAGTCCGCTCTGGAAAGAGTGCCATGGTGGTGAGCAAACCCTCAGCTGAAGAACGTGGAGGAAGGGGGGAATGGTGTGTAGTGATAAACACATGAAGGGAGGGAGGTGTGTGTAATGAGAGGAGAAACAAGCCTCTAAGACCTGATAGTGAAAGAGATTATCATCTGCTGTCAGTGGCTGACTGATGTGACCCTATAGAATTGCCTTTGATACGCAAAGAGGACTGCTCTCTGTAGTGTAGTCAGTGATTGACAGCATGTGCCCATCCCAACTATTGTTGTCCTGTGCCCAATGTCTTCTGGGTAAAAACTAGAAAAGGGGGACCATATAACAAAAGAAGGACAAAAAAAGGTATGGTGATCAGTAATAAAAAAAGAGTGTCACCACAGTATGGAGCAGCAGTACAATGCAGGTGGTGATTCTGGGTGAAGTCCCACTCTCAGTTCAAGAAATGTGATCTGTTTTACAAAGGCTTCTTAGTATTTGGCAGTTTTACTCCTTACTTCTTTTATTTTGCATTTACAGCATTTCCAATTTAGGCTATTATTATCAACACAACAGATGCTCTGAAGGAGTGTCTTTGTGTGTGTAATGGTGGCTACGGTTGACAAAAATGATTATGCAAAGGAGTTGGTGACTAAAATTAGAGTGCCAGAAAATATAAGAGGAAGAAAGCGATGAGGAATTCACACCCACATATGTTACAAAGTAAAGTATAAAAGACCAATGGAAAGAAGAAAGGTTAAAGCTTAAATCCATAATGTTATTCAAATGATATGTTGTTTTCATATCCATCTGCTCTTTGATCTGAGTGCATCATTCTCATTGGCCGCTGTCTCCCTGTCAATCTGTAAGGCGGTGGTGGACGAATGGCTGGACAGCTACAAGCGGAGTCGAGAGGTGGGGCTGCTGGTGCTCATCAACTTCATTGTTCAATCCTGTGGATGCAAAGGTCAGAGGTCAAGAGGGAGGCCAGGGAATGGGAGGTGGGAGGTGTGGGTCAAAGTTCAACAGATTATCTTTCCAGTTTCAGCTTAGGTAATGATCAGCAATCTACTATTGATCTCCTAGTATGCTAACGATGCAGTGTCTAGATGCTGTGTTAATCCTCTGTCTATTGACAATATATCAATATTTTGTGAGGGTGGAATGAAAATGAAAAGAAATCATAATGTGTAATTAAATTTTAGGGTCAAGACCCAACAATAATATATTAGTATGCTTATCTATGTTACTTTAATTCCTAATGTGGAACATTGTGTTGACCTTTTATTCTTTTGTCCAGGTGTGGTTAGTAGAGAGATGCTTGACAACATGCAGAATGCCGAGATCATCAGCACACTGACTAAAGAGTTCAATGAGGTGAAAATACTAGAAGAATAATAGTTTAGATATGACCTATATTTGTTAGAATCAATCCTGAAAATAAAGATTATTCTTATAGATCAAGTTTGAATTCAGTTCATAGTCTTTGTCATCACTTCTCACTACATATAATCCTGCTGGAATTACCTGAGAAAGTCAAATGACCTCCATATCCCAGGAGATTATGATCCGAAGGATGGAGCACAGTGTGATGGAACACACTAATTAAAATCTAATGCTGATAAATGGACACATTAATGTGTTAATCACTTTGTTTTGCGGATGACGTAATTGCCATTAGCTGAGCAAACCACAGGCTTCTGCCTCTAATAGCTACACCAAGCACAGTGTAAGATGTTTCCTCCATTTCTTTTTTTTCCCCCTGTCTTCTTCCAGGATTCAGTGAACTACCCTCTGAGCACTCCAGGCCCCCAGCTGAAGCGTTTCAAAGCCAGCCTGTGCGAGTTTGCTCAGGTTCTGGTGCGCTCCTGTCGGAATAGCCTCATTTATGATGAATACCTCTTCCCCTCCCTGTTGGCCCTGCTCACCGGCCTGTCTGACTCCCAAGTCCGAGGCTTCAGACATACCAGCACCTTGCTTGGTAAGCACATTGGTACAGTGCAGGTGTATAAAATAGGAAAGTACACTCTGCAGTTTCCCAAGGGAGTTTTGATTACAGCATTGAGGCATAGTTCTTGATAAGGGTGAAAACCTGCGCTGCATGCCTGTGATACCAGAGGTTTTTCTCCTGTTTTTCTGGGCGACAGAACAATTCAGCTGACATCTGTTTCAGTTGCCAGACAAGGTCTTTTGTTTTTCCAGAATGTACTCCTCCTGTACAGCTTGCTTTTGTTGTTTCTCTTTGTTTTCTTTTGCACCCCACTGCTCCACCATATAACATCTTCCTGTCTGAACCAAACCACAAAATAAAATTCAGCAGCTTATTCATAATGTGATTTGTACTGTACATTATTGGCAAGGGTTTATTTTATGCTGTAGGCGATTAAAATTCTTCAGTTAAGAAGGAGCATTTTATGTAACTATTGGCCATCAAACTGTTGAGGATTTCTGTGGCACATTGTATTTAATGTACTATGTAAATGTGGACTGTGACCGTCTCTGGGGTGCAACATACTTACATACTACATTAAAACTATAAAATCAGTTGAAAAAGCCATGACATGACATGATTAATGGAAAGTGGCACTGCAAAGAGTGGCTTTATCCAAAGGGTTGGGAAGGATGGGTTCACTTGTTTTTTAAGGATTCATTTAGTTTCCCTTCCCCTTGACCTTGCCATTGTCTTTTTGTTTTTTAATTTAGCCATGAAGCTGATGACTGGCCTGGTGGAAGTAGCTGTTATAGTGTCTGTTCAGCTGCAGACCACCCAGCGGCAATACGACATGGAGAACAGCAAGAAGGCACATGACAGAGCCTCTGACAGAATGGAGGAGCTGCAGGCCACCATCAGTGAGGTGACACATACACTGGCATGAGTCAGTTTTACATAAACATGCAAGTGCAATCAAAACTGAAATATACATATTTAAGAGATTTTTTGCATGTGTCCGGTTCTAGTAGGTTCTCAACAACAGTGCACATTTTATGTACTTGTTAGATACAGGTTGTTTATTGACTGTTATGTTTGCAATGGTCTTTTTTTTTTTACCACCCAAATAGATTTTTTTAAAAGGTTCAGCTAGAATGCATAACGTGCTTGCCGTTGCAAGACCAGTACCTGACCCCAATGATGTCATCCGTCACCATAATGATTTAATCTCTCTGTAGACTGATGTCACTATGGTTAAATTAGCTCCTTAACAATAAATAATAAATGATGATTGCCCCAGCTCAACCACAGACTGTATGTATAGTAAAAGAGTTCAAAGACATGGACAGGAACCTGGGCGTCTAGGGTGCTGATTTGTATCTATTTGTTTCATGTGTATGTGCTCTAGCTGCAGGAGAAGCGAGAGGAGCTTTCCTCCATGATGAACGCTACCTTCCGTGGTGTGTTCGTGCACCGGTTACCGGGACCGGCTGCCTGAGATCCGGGTGGTGTGTATTGAGGAGTTGGGCATGTGGCTGAAAACGGACCCTGAAGACTTCCTGAACGATGGATATCTCAAATACCTGGGGTGGACCCTGCATGATAAGGTTGAACCCAACACAGGAATAGACAATAGAAAATACATTACAAAGCAAAGTGTTACTGTTATGTGACTCATAGAGGTAGCACCTGTCTGCAGCTCTCCCCAGGCAAGCAGTGAAAATAACAGTGATAGAGACTGCAGTGCATAGGGAATTGGGCAGTGCAGATTGAGCCTCCTCTCATTTTATTTTCAGTTGTTATAGGCTCTGACAGCCTCTCATACCAGGCACAGTTGTAGAATATCTGCACACAGACACGAGAGAGATCACATGCACACACCTGCACAAAGAGAAATGTTCACCACGAACAGACTTGGAAGTTAGTCTGCACGTACGTTAGATAAAGTGTGTTACTGTACTCTCTTCTTCTTTCCTTCAGCAAAGTCCAGTGCGTCTGCAGTGTGTGCGTGCCCTGCAGGGTCTGTACCAGGAGAAGGAATTCATTGGCCGCCTGGAGCTTTTCACCAGCAGATTTAAAGTGAGGCATCCCTCTGGATTGGACTCACACCTCATTTAATTCCTCTTTTCTCCCTCCTTTCCCCCCTCTGTCTGTCTGTCTGTCTGTCTGCCTTGGCATTTCTCTTTAATCTATTGTTTCAGTTTATTGTATTGTTTCTATTTTGTTGCCTGTCTATGTCGCCCTTCCCATTTTTTTGTGCCGCCTCCCCTTATTTCCTTTCCTTTTTTTCCTCACCATGCCTGTTTGTTGTTATGGTCTCTTCCTTTGTCTGGGCGTGTGTCTGGGTGTGTTAATTGCTGCCAGTTACTGATGGTTAATAAGCTCCTCTCAAACACATAAAAACCCTCCTAAGCCGCATGTGCTGCAGCAGATAAATGGTTTTCATGCCACGGCTTTGTGCCTAATCAGTGGGTTTGTGTGTGTGCATGGATGTGTGGGTACATTTATGTATGTCTTTTTATGTCCTCTTCATGCCTTTTAGTCTGCTTGCATGATCACATATTTGTGTGTGTGTGTGTGTGTGTGTGTGTGTGTGTGTGTGTGTGTGTGTGGCCTCTGTGTATCTGAATGGGTGTGTTTGTTTAGGAGAGGATGCTCAGCATGGTGCTGGACAAGGACCCAGACGTGGCAGTGGAAGTGGTCAATCTGTTGCTGCTGATCCAACAGTGAGGGGGTTTCTCTGTCTGTGGTGGTTTCTCTGTGCCACTATCTGCAACATGCAGTGCAGGCATTTCATTTAGTAGATTAAAACACGCTGAATTTTACTGTTTTCAGTCAGCCTTTGGATCATATTAGTTCATAAGACCAGTGTTGTATAAAAGTGAGAGCCTTTTGTGTCAAAGAAACTCTTCAAGACACCTGTGTAAAACATGTCTTATCTGATAAAGTGATGCCCACTCAGCCAAACAAACCTCTCCTGAAATGTAATAACCACAAACACTGCAAATACATCCAGGTTTTCCACAAGTAACTCCAAGTCCAGCTTCTCAACAATAGAAATGGAATTGTTACTCATAACTGTGATAACAGTCTTTGTCGTGATTGCTGATGATTCACAACATGAGCTGTGATCTCTCATGTTGGCCAACATCTTGCACGACTAACTCAAGTCACACGTGAATTGGATGTTTTTAAGATGAATTAATGAGAGAGATGACAAAGTGGTAATGAAATTCAAAATTTTCCACATCTGGTTGCTAAAGGTCTGTTTCATCATATGGAAAAAATATTATTGGCTTCAACAATCTGCAATAAATTTTCTTTTAAATATCAATACAAATCACTTAACAAGAGTAAATACAGTGCACAGCGACAAAGGGCTTTTCACCCTGTGTTTTTTAATGTAACAATTTATTCTGACTTGTATCTGTATGTGCTCTTGATGCAGGAAGACAGAGGATGGCCTGAGAGAGGAGGAGTGCGCGCACATCTATCCCCTAGTTTACGCTTCACACCGAGGCCTGGCGTCTGCAGCCGGCGTCTTCCTCTACGACAAGTACACTTTCATCCCTCCCTCCCCCTCATTGTCAGACAAATGTTCAGAGTAGTAGTATTTGTCTCTGAAGTTGCAGCTTTGCATGTGTGAATCATTCAGTATTTGACAAACACTTTTCCATTGCTGCTTGTTGTGAAATTGCGTCATCAAAAATGTTCCGCCAAGAAGAAAAGCATTAAAATCTTGTCATGGTTTTGAGGACAGTTTCATGAAAATTTGTCGTTAGTCTTTATAATCGGAATCATTTCAATAATTCCTAAGCATGGGGAAAAAGTACCACTTTTTGACCTGTACAGTCAGTGTAAATTCTGTGTTTACGGTAGTTTTTGTCATTGTTATTAAGTCAGTAGGTCGAGTGATCAACTACCATTATCATTTTCATTATCTGTAATTACTCATTTCCTTATTTTTGGTTAATGTTTTATGATGTTTGTTTTTTATGTGTGTGTGTGTGTTCAGGCTGAAGATTTTGATTTCCAGTGACAATGAGGAGAATGAAAAAAGTGCCAATGCAGCCTTCTTTCAAGTCCTCATTTCTTTCTACATCCAGAGTGAGGTAGTCTGTCTTTTTCTCTCTCTGTCTTTTCCTCTTTTTAAGATTAGAATTCATTTGAGTATGATAAAATTATATCTGAAGATGATTTGCTTTTACCTCTTTAGTCTTTTTACTATATTTTGCATGAAACTAAAGTTAAATGTTAGAATATATACAGATTTCAGACATTTTTCTAGCATATGTTTTCACAGGTGGTGTGATTTGAGGGAACACTGACTTATTGACCAAGAAAGCTAAATTAATGTGATCTAAAAGTAAATTTCCACCAATGTTTCCTACAGCAAATTTGCTCATTTATCATTATGTTTTCAAGGCGGAAAAGTAGACCAACCATGGCAACATATATACTCTTAAAAACATGTTTTATTTTGAGTTTTCTATGAAGTGCTGCTGGTGGAAACACAGCTTAGCAAGTGTTATTTTTGCAGCAGAAACAACAATAATAAATATAATATATATAAATATCTTTTTTTTTTTTGTTGCTGTGATCAAATCAGTAAACACTTAATGCATTTACAAACAGAGTAGAGTTTCAACTGTGCTCCATACATCATGTCATGGGTAAAATAAATGATGGTCATTGTAGTTCAGTAACACACTAGTGCTTTACATCTGAAGCAAACAACTCATTCATTCTTGACAGTTTCATGAGCACGGGGCATACTTGGTGGACAGTCTGTGGGGTGTGGCAGGATCAGAGCTGAGAGACTGGGAGACTATGACGGCATTCTTGCTACAGGAGACTGGTGAGAGGAATGAAATGAGACTGTGTACACATGATAAGCAGTCTAAACAGCACTCACTGCTGGGTTGGACTCAGTCAGTGCAGACAGCTCAGCCTGACAACATCATAAAATTTAGATAAAGCTTGTGTTTTATCACAGTGCAAATAAAAACATAGAGTCGACTCCTTCTTCCTACTCCTCCTGCTCCTTCTCTGTTCCTGCTTTGTGGTGTTTCAACTATCACCCACTCAGTTCTTCTCCTGTCTCTTCCTCTGTGTTGTCAGGTCTGATGTATGAGGAAGAGGGGGCTCTCATAGAGCTGATGATGTGTGCCATCAGACAGGCAGCACAGGCAACCCCACCTGTTGGGAGAATTCAGGGCAAGAAGGTGGTGACACACACCGACACACAAATATAATTCTGTGTAGTTTTATGTTTTATGGAACAGTGGAGCTTGGGGGCGAGAGAAATGTCAGTCTTTTTACCAGTGTTTTTACCTGACTAGTTTGGAAGCTACAATATTAAACTTGGTGGTACTAAAAGGAATAAATGAGACATTCTACATCAGTTTGGATTATATATGTGAAGTTCTGTTGTAATATTTTATTTGTTGTCATATCTTAAAGACAAAATGTTGCATGTTGTTTCAGAGAGTGTTTCTTTATTACAGTAAATATGTTGATTTAATCTCTGGTCATTTACATGACCTTTCTCTCATGGGATTACTCAGACGCACTAACCAACAACAAACCATGTATTCCAATAGGTATTCCCAGCAATATCTAATAGCCCAGTATATCAAGCTCTTTCAAATTTGAACAGTGCACATATAGTGAAAATATCCAGCCATATAACTCGAGAAGAAGAAGAATACATGCATAAAGCACAAGAATACTTTACAGATTTTCCTTAGTAGTGGTGGTAGTTCTCTTGTCTGTGGTCATGTAACTTGCCCATGGGAAACATGTCCAGCATCTTGTCTGCACATGTAAATGTTTTAAGTGTTTGCCTGTTACTGCTCACTGGATGTAAATGTGTGATTAGATCCTTAGTATGAAGGATAAGAAGATCCAGGAACAAGACAGGAGACGTATCACCACACACTTCATCCCTTTACTGCCACAGCTATTGGCCAAGGTATACCATCACTGCTTCCTCATTATTATTTCATATCATATTGAGAATGAAGAACATATTCTTATGTATTTTGTATTTCTTGATTCTGAGCTTGTGCTATTTCTCCTCCTGCCCTCACTGACCTGCAGTACTCGGCAGATGCAGGGAAGGTCAGACTCCTTCTCAAAGCTCCCCTCTACTTCAACCTGGAGATGTACAGTAGCGCCCAGTGGCTGGAGAAGGTAGAAGGACTGGAAATGTGGAGGAGAAACTGAAATTACCAAATCCCTTCAGAAGCATTACCCCCCTTTTCATATTGTCCTCCTATACACACTTTAACATGCTCTCGTTTGAAAGTATATTGCTGAGATTTGTAGTCTGATAAGGGGAAAAAATGAGAACAGGAGAAAAAATAGAAGGGAGTTAGCTGCTGGTGTTCAGAGAGAGACCTTTTTTAATGATATATTATCCTTGGGACCATATATTTGCCGTGGTCCCAAGGAAGTGCAGTGTCAACTTTGAAGTATTTTGGATGAGTGGTTCTCGTGAAAGTTTCAGACATTTCTTTTCTACATGTTGCTTGAAGTGAACAAAAAGGCAGAACATCTGGACGGTTTACAGCTTGCACATGCCAGGGCTTTAAGAACGGTGCTCAACGGCGTCACCCAGACACTATCAGAGCAGATTTTGAACAGGCATTGCAGTAGTTTAATTAAAATAATTATCCTCTTCTTCAGTAATAATTATTATGTACTGACACAGCCATCACAATGAGCGCTAGCTGCTTTTTGACTGAGTCTGCAGTCTACTCTTTGTTTCTTCTTTTTCCTTCTTTTTTCACTCTCCCCTCTTTCTTTCAGCACCTGGACCTGCTGCTGTCCCAGGTATGTGGCATTGTGGAGAAGCACACTGAGGTCACTGTGTTGGAGGCCTGCACCCACGTGGTCTGCACTCTTTGTTCCGACTCTTACACCTTCTCCTCCCGCGCAAACCTGGCATTCAGCCAGCTGTTGGACGGCCTGGCAGAGTCCTTCAACACGTATTTAAGCGACCTGCTGCAGGTGGGTGTGTGTGTGTCAGTGGTATTTTCATACAGGCAAATCTGGTGTGCATTAAAATGCATGCACACATGCTCGGAGAGTTGACAGCTGTAGAAGTAACAGTTAATGTATTAGAAACATGAACTATTCATTCTGAGATGTTGCTCAGTTAAATCTGTAACACAAAATGAGTGTCTCCAAACTATGTACCATATTACTGATGACAGTTGTCTTCAAAGGCATTAAGTAAGCAGTTATTCTTGTACATGTACACCTCCTGAAAACATAGGATTGTCTTCCAGTATAACACAAGAAGATCAAAATTGTTCAAAGTTTTGGAAAAAAGTATAATTCTCAACTGTCATGGTGTTTAATAAAACCATGTCTTCCTTTAATGAATGTGTTTGGTTTTTGTTTTCATCATCTTGTTTCTGTAGTAAAACAAACAAAAAACATATGAAGCATCTGTTTTCTCAAGAGTGTGAGTCTGTGTGTTTGTGTGCAGGGCACTGCAGATGACAATGATATGTACAGTGCAGCCACTGCCTTGAAAAGGATTGCTGCTTTGAGTGGGTAAGTGTTTATTGTATGATAAACATGGGACTTGCACAAACTATTCTATTTTTTTTTTTTTTTTTTATAGACAAGCGTTGTGTGTTTTGTCTGTGCTTGTTGTTCAGTGCCAAAGACCCGACAGGCTGGAACCTGTTTGACTCCTGTCTTCAACTGCTGAAGAGCAGGATGGAGTCCAGAGAGCTCGACAAGGAGGTTTGTGATATCTGAAGGGGAGTGTTGTGTCATGATAATAGAGGACCTAACTTCAGGTGGGTCAAACCGCTGAGAGATGGGAGATTGTTCTATGATAAACAAGAATGGGAGTGCAAAAAAATCTACAAAAATGTCACCGTATGCGTCATGAAGCTGAAAAATGATCGTGTAGATTGTATTAATTGACTATTGGCTTTATTTGTATTCATACCACTCTCATCCAGCATTTGCTTCTTATCTTAAAGAAGATGTTTTCATTGAGACATTTAAAATTATTTTACTGAGTTTTATTTAGATAATAATCAGGTTGGAAAGCTGATTTTTAATGTAAATCTGTATAATTACAGCTCTTGGTGTCGGCTCTGAGGTGCGCTGCCTTTCACCTGATGTGGGCCAAAGTGAATGCAGTCAACTCCAAGCTAGCCGAGGTGCTCACCTGACATAGCAAAAGAGTGTAAAAGTTATTTCTCCTTTTGATGTTTTTGAAATAGTTTGACCTTCTCTCAGTCTTTCACACACACATACATACACACATCTCCTGGGTTTATCAGCCTACCTGCATGAAATAAGCCTGACTACATGATTAATACTTTCATGATCGCTGTCATATCACAGCCAACCCAATGGTGGCCATGTTGGTGGTCTTCCTGTGTGTTTGTACAGCTCCTCTCGTCTGTATTGTTCAGCAGTTCACCAGCTGTGCAGACAGCAGGCAATTAACACAACAATCTGTTAGTGTGCATCCGAGCCCGCGATGACACTCAGATGTTTATTTCCCGCCGGTTCACACTTTTCTTATCGTTTCTCTTCAGGTATAATGTTTTGTCTCATTCTGTCTGTCTTCATTTAAATCTTTCTTCACTCTCTCGATCCCTTATTCCCTTTTTGAGCTTGTTTTCACTTTTTCTGTTGTTTTTCTCTCACTCTATTTCACGCACACTGAGCATGTCATTATTACTCATCCAGCCATTTGTGTGTTTACCCAAATAGGATTCTGAGAAAACATGTATAAAGCTCTTCCTGTTGTTCACTTATTTTCATCCCTCGTCTGTGTTCATGTTTTGAGTTTTTCTTCCAGTGAAATACTCACTTAAAGACAGATTCACATGTTGTTTAGGATAATAACAGCAAACAAATATTAGATTTCATCTCAAGCTGATTTGAGAGTCCCTAATGACACCAATGTCACTGCTCTTACACTAACTCCATACTTTGGCCCACCAGTGGAATAAACAAATTAACAATTAAATATCACTTTAGTAATACTGGAGGTTGTATTTCACAGGACTCGCTATTGTTGGAGTGTTTGTAAGGAACTGAATTTAAGTTCCTGTTGCCCCTTGGATAAAAGTAACCTGCCTTGCACCTTATTCCCATCCTACACACATAAAATGTACACATTAATTAAATGATAATATATCTCTCTATTTATGCTCTTTGTCCCTCTGTCTCCCCCTGTTCAAGGCTGAACTGAAGCGTCTGAAGAGGGAGGTGCGTTCGTTCTGCAGAGTCTGTCAGACATGTCTGTCTCTGAACCAGACTGAGATCAGAGATCAGGTAAGAGCTCGGTAACACATCACTCTTATGTTACCCTGTTTAGCATTTATAAGCAGCATACATGGTATGTTAAGTGTTAGGTTACATTGAGCATGGCCCCATATGTGAACAAGCAATGCAGCAATATAAATTATTTGTTGAATCTCTGGGTTAAAAAGCATTTTTCCTTCTTTAATATTTCTGACACCTTTCACTGAAGAGCAAGGAGACGTTATCCTTGAGACAAGCTGCGCCTTTGTGAGACTTTGACACAGATGGCTTTTCAGACAAACTGACATTGTTATCATCATAATGTTAAGAGTATTTATTGTATCTGAGAGACAATAAATTCTAAAGGTTTGTGTGTCCTTCCATCCACAGGCTTTTGAGCTGTTGTGTGACTTGCTGCTGTTGTACAGTGTGAATTCAGTCCGCTCTGAACCCGCCCTCCAAACACTGACCCACCCTCCCTCTGATTCCCTGCGCTCTGAGATGGCTGCTTTCCTCCTGGACTACATCTTCATTGAAGATGCTGAGCTCAATGGTAGGGCTGGACGACACGAAACAAAAATATTGTCACAATCTTTTTTGTCTTTATTGATAATTATTAATATGTACCTTCAGAGGGTATCTTTTAATTTGAAGTTCAAAGGGTATTTACAGTTTACGATTGAATCCTGTATGAGTCAAATGTTTCTTATGGCTCTAATCCATCATTTATATAAGTCAGTAATCTGATACTCTCCACTATCAACATGGTTTGGGACCTTTGGCTTTCTGTATATTTGGTGGAATTGCACCTTGTTTATCCAGCTTTATAAATCCAAACTATTTCCAAATCACTGATGTTGCGTGACCTCTTCTCACAACAATTTCCTCTAGCCTAATAGGGTGATTGTGCAGAGGGTTGACTCAGATGCAGAACACATACATTTATCATTAAGTCATCAGTTTATCATCGGTATGAGAATTTCTTTCCTGATAATTTTCAAGATTCTTTAATCATTCAGCTCTACTCAGTGACACCAATGAAAAAATAACTCCCAGCTCCAGTAAATGATTGTATAACTCATGGTACTGTCCAGAAGCACTTTCAGTCAGTGTTGACAAAGTGACAACACTGCTACAGATGTAATCTGAGTAATGATGTAAAGAAAATGAGGTTTGTTTTCCTTGTGCATGTGTATTGTTTTGGCAACGTTCGATCGTAACCGTGCCAAAGCTCTCCCACAGGACCCTACCCTCATTTATGCCTGCGGACATAGATTTTGATGTCTTGTTTTCAGAATCCCCTTTTGTAACTAATCTTTTTTCCTGTATTTCACAATGTACTACAAGTTCCCAAGGAGCCAAATATGTTTCATCACATGTTCTGTTGTTCTTGTCTGTTATCAACACCTGAAAGGTTTCTTCTCTGGCTCTCTACATTTCTCAAGTTGGTCTGTTACTATCATCTTCTCCTCTCCTCTCTCCTCCCATTCTTCCACCCTGGCTCTCCTCCCTAGTTGAGGATGAGGAAGAGACAAAGATATCTGTTCTCCAGAAGAAGCGGAACCAGCTGGCTGGCTACTGTAAGCTGGTCCTCTATGGGGTGCTGGACCTCACCGCCGCCACCGATGTCTTCAAGCACTACAGCAAGGTGGTCATGGAGATAAGGGCTTAAAGACATAGTTTTGTTTTATTAGTCTAGCACTTTAACATATACACAGCCAGAACATTAAGAACAGTTATCTGTTTTGATGTTGTGGCTGTGTACATCAGGGGTATCACGATATATCTGTATCTTTCATTCATCAGTTCATCTGGTTGCCTTAAAACTATCCATTAAACGTAATTGTTTTTGTATTGTTGTTTGTATATTTCTGTACAGTTATGAGTTTAGAAATAGTTAAATTACTAGTTCAGTAAGACCGTCATTCTTTGGAGAAATTAAGTGGCTTAAGAAACAAAGTTTGTCAAACGGAAAAAAAATTATTAACGGAGAGGAAGTGTGTAAGAGAGTGGAGGAGGTGAGAGAATCTGTTTTACAACCAGTGAGGTGCTAAGAATGAGTCAGAGGAGCAGTGGCTAAAAGAAGCACAGATGACTGGAACAGAGTGGATTATTTTTACATTTTTAGACATTTAGCCAGAGATGTTAATTAAACAGACTAATGATCATTACTTACGTTTTTTTTTTTTTTTTTAAATCTCTTTTCCGGTTTGCTCCAGTACTTTAGAGACTTTGGTGACATCATCAAAGAAACGGTGAGCAAGAGCAAGCTCATCAATCCAGTACAGAGCGCCAAGACAGTCTGTCTGAGCCTGCAGCAGGTGTGCACTTCTTAACACCATCATGCTAATGTTAATAATCATACTCAGTGAATCCATGAATTTTCATTAATTAAGTTGATTGTGCTAATGCTACATCACACAAAAAAAATTTGCGTGGAAAAGTTTCAGATGAACTGTGTACTGAAAATAACAGCTTCATACCTACAGTTTATCCTAATATCGACCTTTTTTCCTGAATATGTTGGTGTATCAGGAAAAACAGGATATGCAAGGATGAGTGTTATGAATATATGTAGGTCTTAAAAGCCAATTTTACTGTTTTTTTTACATTTTAGAGTGTGTCATCTGCCCCACAGGTACATGGGTAACGTATGTATATACAAACTGTTTACTATGTGAGTAACATTTGGATTGTGCCTAGCAGATGGCCAAACAAAAATTTCCAAAAATAATCATTTCAGTGTTTCATGACGCAAACCTTTGCGTCACTAAGCCAATTAGAATAAACGCTTGCACTGCTTTTTTATATTGTATATTTTTAACTTCGTCCAGACAAGTAGAACTGTCTGTCCATATCTATAGAACTGTTTGAATATTGTGCCTTTTGCGTAACATGTAAAGTGATGTTTGTGTGTTCTCAGCTGTTCTCTGAGATGCTTACGGAGGACCACAGCAGGCAGGATCTCAGTGAGATTAGAGACTTAGCCAAGAGGCTTGCCATGAGCTTTGGTATTGATCTTCATCGTGCCCGCAAGCCACTGGTGGCCCTGCACATGTCAGTGAAACACATGTTTTCTGGTGACCTCTAACAAACATTTCTCTCTTACTGCATTTTGTATACTATAGCTGTTTGTTCTATTGGAAATGTGTGTTGTTTTTTTATGTTGGAGATATTGTGTGCTTTGTTTGCTCTCAGGGACGGTATACGTTTTGCGTTTCGGGACTCACAGGAGGGAGAGGAGCGGCTCCCGAATGTGACCTTTCTGGAGATCCTCAGCGAGTTCAGTTTTAAGCTGCTGCAACAAGATCGTGCCCAATTGTGAGGAAGAAATAAAAATAAATTCTACGATAAATAATTCTAAGAAAGAAAGAAATATTTACATATTCATTCTTTAACTGTCACTATAGTTTGTGTGTTAACAGTTGAGCTGGACCAAAGTTTATCTGCCATAATTTACAGAAACCTGAAAAAACTGAATCACTAAGCATAAACAAAAGGCTCCCTTGGTCTTTGTCCTCATCCCTCTGTCACTTTGTCCTCCCCTCCCAGGGCTGCGTTGCTGAAATCAGAGTGTCCCAGTGCTGCCCTCTCCTGGTTGTCGGTCAGAATGTATCAGCGTTCTCTGGAGTCTCGCTCTGCTGCCAGACCCAGGGAGCAGGAGGAGGGAGGTGATGCTTTCTCCTCACGCGATACTCCTGTAACTAAACGCAAGAGAACCACAGCTCGGGGTGAGATGGACACACATGCTATGTATGGATACACAGATGACATTACCAGTAATACTTAATAAAAGTGCTACATAAAATTCTGTACTTAACCCCCCTCTTAAACAGGTAGGTCAGAGGTGAGGGTCTGCAAAGGAGCAGCATGGTCAGAGTTAATAATATTTCATGAAATAAAGGTCTTCACAACCCCAAAATAAAGCTTCGCAAGGACTGCAATGAATGCAAATCTTCACATTTCAAAAGTTTAATGTGTTTGTGAATCCACTGCACTGTAGCTTTTAAAATCCAGACAATGAACAAAATGTCACAGGTAATAACCTCGTGTAGTGACTTCTATCTCTCTCTCTCCCAGGTTCAGCGTCCAGCACAGCCAGAGGCTCCTGGCTTGACAGCAGCAGTATCCACGCCAGCCATCTCACCCCAGCCCTCACCTCCACTGTCCAGAGACAGCCAGCCAAATCACCAGCCTCCAGGAAACCCACAGCGACAGAGCCTGATATCAGTCGTGGCTCAACTGAGCCGGGGTCTGAGGATGACTTCTCCCCAGGGTAAGGGAGAGTTTTATCATCATCATATCTGCAGTATCTACCATCCCTATTTCAGGGGATGGAAATTGCAGCCAGGCACCTGCCAAATGCTGGAAATTGCCGAGGGTCGATTACTTTCTGTCGGTTTATCAGCCAAAAGTAAGCCGCTCTCTGTTCCATCCAGACATTTTGTGCAGTGTTACCAGGCAAACGGTCAGTTTTGGCCAGTAGACAAAAAACTAATTCCTTTAGATACATCATACAACTGCAGAAACATTTGTGACGTGGTGGCTGAAGAAGTCACTGTGCTCATATAGATCCAGAACAGTGTGAAGGTGCAGAGAAAAAAAGGTTTAACAGGTGCTTCAAACATTTTACCAGCCGGCTTGCATTTGTTTCAGCATGAGACAAAGACATCATGGCTGCCAGTATTTACCTTCTGCTGTTCTCCAGGCCCCAGATGCGAAAGGTAAAGCCCGTCAAACGACGCCAGCTGTCCTCCAGCCAGACTGGCCCCGATTTGGATCAGCAAGACCTGAACTCACACCTCACTTTGTAAGACTGATCTGAAAAAAAGACAATAGAATGTGTGAATGTTTGTCTTATGTCATAATGGTTATAATCAGCCAAGAATAATTGGATAAAATTGGTGTGTGTGTGTGTGTGTGTGTGTGTGTGTGTGTGTGTGTGTGTGTGTGTGTGTGTGTGTGTGTGTGTGTGTTTTATATCTACAGGCTGTCTCTGATTGAGGATGACAGTGCACCAGGAGAGGAGGCTGAGATTGAGGAGTATGAAAGTGACACTGACCGTGAATCTGCATATACACTGGTAAAAATTGTCAGTGTACTTATAATTAATGAGTGAGCTTTAAATGAATTTAACAACAATCGGATTAATGCCTGTGAAAATACAATATGCTTATGGTTTGTGGAACTGACCACAGACGCATTAATGATGAATTATAGCAGAAATTCCAGCACTAGCAGAATATAATAAATAAAGTATAATAAATTCAGAATTTGTGGAGGCTGCTTCTGTTTCTGATGCAGGAGAGGTATGAAGTACAGATGGGACAGTGCCTCTAGTGGTTTATTAATGGAGTTTCTGTGGGTTTTCTTTGCTTGACAAACATATTTTTTTAAACATCAAGACTGAGGACTACATTCCTGGCAAGCTCAAACTTTCATCCTGTTTTTGCTCCGCAGCCCTCCACACGTCACACCTCAGTCAGCGTCCTTGACGAGCTCTTTGATTGAAGTCACAGTGACCTGGATCATCCTGGAAACAACTGTTTGTTTTGATGAAAACATCTCTTCAGCACTGCTTTATTTTCAAAGGTTTCAGTACGGTTTAGTGTTCTAAATATGAGGGCCACCTGTTCTTCTACATGACCCCTTACTGATCAGATCAGATTTAAATCATTAATTTTGCTGGAGGGAAATAAGAGAGGCAAAATGATGATTATGATGTCTGGAGACAAAAGATTAAACAATTCACTGTTAGGAGTGTTTGTGTTTTGAATGCTCAGAGAGGCAGTTCTGATATTGAAGTTTCGAATATTGCAAGTGGTTAAGACGAAATGTTATATTGAAATATTTGGTGAATCTCTGTTGGCAACAAGCAGAAAGTTTTCTCTTCATTTTTCCACATTTTGAATTCAGTTTCATAATATCTCATACTGCTGTTAATGTCACCTTTTGTTTCTGAGCTTTGTTAATTTAATGTTCATTAAAAGATGCTTTACTGAGCACACTTAATTTCTTTGTTTTTGTTAATTTTTCAGTAACTTTGAAAAAATTGGAGGTTAATAAGTATTGACTGAGTATGTATGCCTAAACTTTTGCATATGCCACAAGTAGTTTTACTGTTGGTAAGTTCATGAAATAAAAAACAGTGCACTAACATAAAGAAAGGTACATTTTTAATGTGTCTTTACTGTTAGGGGTGAATTTTTCTTTTCACTTCAAAAATCAATAAGATATGTCATTTGATCAGGGGTGCTGAAACTTTTGCACTCATTTTACCTGTAAATAGTGTATAACAAGGTCCTATTTATTAGGATTCACATTAATCTTTTATTTACATTAAAATCTACTGTAGATTTATGTGAGACTATGTTAAAGTTATTATTAAACTGAAATCTTCATCTTTCATCCAGGAGGATCAGGTTTGCCTTCACTGGCCCACAGTGCCTGAGTTGAGGTTCACCACGGGGTCAGTCAGTTGTATGAAATCCAATCATCGCCCTTCGCGCCATTCCTGAGAAACAGGGCGGAAGTTAGCTGGGGCACGTGACGCACATTCGGCAACAACTTTCCCGCCACCACAAAATCCCGCCTCTCCCCGGAGAAAGAAGCGACGCGATTGGCTGCTGCAGACGTCAGACTCGCGCCACTTCTTTCACCGGGGGAGAAACTCAAGCTGCAAGTGAATGAATGCTGGTCTCCGGTCACAGTGAAGTTAACTAAACCGTGAATTAAAACGCACTTTTGTTCGCTGGTACCTGTAGGATTTTGGAGTCACGTTATCTCACCTGAGGGTCCACGTCTGTAGCCATGGCTCGTAAGGATTATGCGGCAGAGAAAGGTAATGGATTAAAACTTTCACAGAAACGGCATGGCAGCAGCAGGTTGGCCTAAATGACTGCATTATTAACGTGTTCAATAAAATGCTCTTCGAAAACGTGGTGAATGTTAACCATATAGTGCACTGAGCATAGAGGGAGCTAATTCACTGCGTTTGTGCAGTCTAGATAGTGTTATTCAACCACTCTTATGGTATTACCTCCTCGTTTTTCCTCTGTACTAACTTACGCTGCTTAGATCACAGTCTGGGAGGTTATACATGTTAGTGTGCATGTAAATGTGTTCAGTAAACCCGGGATATGGCTGACTGATGTTCACCTTAAAGTTGCACGAAGTTTTCCAATCGCTAAATAACTCATTAGGAACTAGCTGTGCATTGTCTGTGAGCCTGTTGACTACACGGTGACCCGGATGGATCCGCTTAAACAAAGGAGCAGGCGCCAGTGTGCAAGCACATGTCCAACAATAACTTGCACTTAAAGCTAGTAAGTTAATGAAAGCTAATCTTAGGAAGTTGACATCACATGCTAGTTTTGTTCCTTTAGTTTGTAACGTTTCAGCTCATGAAACAAGACCTTTCGATAGAACAACTGTAACCAGGTATTTGTAACGTTTGGACATCCTTTTGCATGTTAAACGCACGTTTTTTAAGTTGTGCGGAAAACGTTATAATGACAAATATTGGATATTTCAGACTGACACAATAGATAAAAACCGTTTCGACTAAAAAAGCGTCGTTCTGTTATTCTAGGTTCAAAGGCTGTAGCTTGTTTCTCAACAGGGAAACGGACCAACATTAACGTAAATAAGTTACCCGGTGGTATTCAGCTGTGTTTATTTTAATGTTTAATGTTTATTTTTATTTTAATTTATCGTGACCCACAATGCCAATCTTATGCATTTGTTTCAGGCGTTTTAAGCGTCCTCAAAGCAAGATATTCTTCCGCTGAACATTCTCCAAGTTAGCTGCCCCAACCAACGTTAAAGCTACTTTAGCATGCTAGCCAGTTAGCTGCCTTTCTTGAACTGACTGGCTGTCAGTTACACAAGTTTAAGTGCCATTTTGCATTTAGAAGTACTGACGGGTTTTATTAAAGTACCATCTGGTGAGTCGACCTAGTGGTCGGGTGCTTTGTTGAAAGGCACTTCAAAATGCTGGTTTAAGTGAGGTTTGAGTACCCACCGGTTTGAAGATATGCATTATTTTGCTTCTATAACGTAACGTTTTGGGCACCCTAGCGTATGTTGCTGACATCCCAAAGGTAACGTACGTTAGGAGTGAAAATTTGTAACCAAGCGCAACCGTGCCCTGGCTTTCAATTCCAGTTACTTGACTAGTATGCCGATACACACTACTTGAATATTTATTTCGCCTCTTATTTAAAACCGAAACTTTACAGTGACTTGAGTCATTCCTCCAATCTGTGTATTTAAATAGCTCCACCAAAGTAACTGTTTGGAAGTTTTACTTTGAGTCTATTAACCGTCGGAAACCTTAGCCGTTAAACGTTTACTCTGCGACCACGTACCGCTTAGTGATGATGTTAGGAACAGTAGCTGATATTGACAGTAATAGTAGCTAATATCGGTGGAGCCATCTATGTTCGACACAAGTGAGCTAACCTAAGCTAACGTTAGAAGATGGCTGGCCATGGTTTGAAAACAACAGCCAGGTTTATTTTTAAGAGCGGAGGGATCGCGGAGGGATATCGGAGTGACGGGGCACAAAAGCCATGTGCTGCTTTGTTTACAATAACATCCTCGAACAGAGAAATAATAAACCAGAGCTGCAGATTTTCTGCCACAGCGTCAAAGTAAGTGGAGTATTTTAATCGTCGTGTTAAGGCTAGTTTCGTTTCTTGCAACGTAGAATTAAATATTGTTAGTAGTTGTGGTTCTTTCGAGAAGTGAGGGATATTTTCCCTAAAAAAAAAATGGACACTGAACTGAGCGCGCCTGTTGTTGTATTTACATTCTTACTCTGGAGCGATCTGCTTCGTAACGCCAGTTATTTCACTCTAAGACTATGTTAGTAGATACACTCGAAGTGAATTTGATTCATGCAGCGCATCAGTGGCAGTTTGTGCCTTACTGTAGGCAATAGTGACTCATCGAGATTACAGGATGCCATGTTACTCAACAAAGGGGGTCGTCGCAGGACAACAAATTAGCTCCCAGTCCGTAGGCCCACTGGTGGTGATGTTGATCAACATTTTAAACAGCTTTTAAACTTAGAAAGCTGCTTTAATATTAAAACAAATGTAAAGGTACCATCAGTAAACAATGATTTCTTTGTGTTCACATACAGCTAACAAACAATCTCCACCTAGTGTCTGCTGGATGTGGCCTGTGTTTATTTTCCTGCTGTGAAATAAAGCTAAAGGTGTTTTTGTTTGCTTTGCAGACAAATGCAAAAGGTTCCTGCAAGAGTTTTACACAGAGGATGACAATGGGAAGAAGGTGTTCAAATATGGAGCTCAGCTTGTAAGTATAGTAAACAAATGGTAGGAAAAAATGGGCGTAGCTTTCAGAGTTGACTGTTTTGGGCCTCTAGGAAGGTTGTTGATTACATTATCACACTAACTTGAGTAAATAATTTTTTTTGTCCCTTTGAATTATGTTTCTGGCTTTGCTTTGTCTTCCTAGATATGATCTGTCTTCACTCCTTCGAACAGTAATTTATATCATAAACATAATTCCTTCAACTATCAAGGCTGAAGTGCTTGTTCATTGAAAAAAATAATTACTAGTACAGAAAGTAGCAGCTTTTCACATGGGTCAAACACATCAGGTTCACACAAAAGGTATTTATCATTTGGGTTTAAGAATGGTAAAACTGAAAGCAAAATATTTATATAGTGTCAGTGTAAATACTGTATATAAGGCAGAATGTGCAAAATGTGCAGGCTGTTGTAATCAGGTTATGCATTAAAGCTGTGTCTGGATGCACTCACATCTTGCCCATGCTTTTGAGAGTGTAAAGGTGTCATTGTTGTGTTATTTAGCAGTATCTGTGCAGACAAGGTTGTGTAATTGTTAAGTGGCTTGCTTAATTACTTGTCTGTGTGTACAGGTGGCACTGGCCCACAGGGAGCAGGTGTCCCTCTTTGTCGAACTGGATGACGTGGCTGAGGAAGACCCTGAGCTGGTTGAGAGCATCTGTGAGAATGCCAAACGCTACACGGGCCTGTTTGCTGATGCTGTCCATGAGTTGCTACCAGAGTACAAAGAAAGAGATGTATGTAGTTTTACACAGTTGATCCTGTACAGAGTTTGAACAGAATCAAAGCACTTGATTAGAATATCAACTGTAGTGAATGGACGCTGCAACAATAATTATCACAATATCACTGTTTTCTTAGCTTTCCAGTAATATGTAATGTGTGTGACCCAAAAACTGAAACAAATTTTCACCAATTCCACACCTGTGCATACATGCTTTTGTAACCAGATTGTGGCCAAAGATTCCCTGGACGTGTATATTGAGCACAGGCTGATGATGGAACAGAGGGGTCGTGACCCTGCAGACACTCGTGACCCACGTAACCAATACCCACCTGAACTCATGAGAAGATTGTAAGTTAAATCAGATTCAGGATTACATTAAATTTAGACATATTTTCTATTTTAATGAATACCTCTCTCATGAATCCTATCCTCCATCCGCAGTGAGATGTACTTTAAGCCTCCCACCACTGCTAAACCTAAAGTGGTCCGTGATGTTCGAGCTGACAGTATTGGGAACCTGGTGACAGTTCGAGGCATAGTGACTCGTGCCACTGAGGTCAAACCAATGATGGCTGTAGCTACTTACACATGTGACCAGTGTGGTGCTGAGACCTATCAACCAGTAAGATTAGTTTTTAATCCTGTAATCAGTTACAACCTGTGGCAAAATGTAAAATGCTCAGGTGTCCCTCATCATGTCTTCTCCTCGTCCTTCAGATCCAGTCTCCCTCTTTCATGCCCCTCGTCATGTGTCCCAGCCAAGAGTGTGTCACCAACAAATCTGGAGGGCGTCTCTACCTGCAGACCAGAGGCTCCAAATTTGTCAAATTCCAAGAGCTGCGTATTCAGGAACATGTAAGGAACTAAGTACCACATCAGTAATACTCACCAGTTGCCCTAAATCGTATTGAACTATTGTGATAGAACAAGTTTCTGTTTGCTCATCAGTTTATCATTTTATCTTTATAGAGTGATCAGGTGCCTGTTGGTAATATTCCAAGGAGCATGTCTGTATACGCCCGTGGAGAAAACACACGCCTTGCCCAGCCAGGAGACCATGTAGCCATCACAGGAGTCTTCCTCCCTCTTCTGCGCACAGGTTTCAAACAAGCTGTTCAGGTGAGTGGCTTTGCTGTGAACCCAGACTGCACAACATCCCAAACTCAAACCTTTTAAGAAGGTTCATAATTACAGTAGGGACTTGACAGGTTATTGTTTTCAGGAAGAATGCGTGGGTTAAAACTGTCCCTTCCTCCATCTAAAATGTCCTTTTGTTGGTCAATTTAGGGTCTTCTGTCAGAAACGTACCTGGAGGCCCACAGCATCACACTCATGAACAAAACAGAGGATGACGAGCTTGGCAACGAGGAGCTGACTGAGGAGGAGCTGCGTAGCATCACAGGTAGGAGTCTTTATGGGCAAGAAATCTACATGAATCAACATGAAGGCCCAAAACTTTACAATGCAGATAATTGTCTGTCTTCTTTATATAGTGAAGTGACTGTATTCTCTTTTGCAGATGAAGGATTTTATGAGAAATTAGCTGGCTCCATAGCACCAGAGATCTATGGACATGAAGATGTGAAAAAGGCTCTTCTTCTCCTGCTCGTTGGAGGTGTGGAACAGGCACCTAAAGGCATGAAAATCAGAGGTGAGCACTGACATAAGCCCTTTAACCTCTTCCTAAACAATAGTCAGTTCAGGACTATTTATCTCCGAGGGAAATACATTGTCAGAGTTGCAAAGTATAACCCATCAAAACAAAAAGAGTACTGCTGTTGATTTAATCTTTCTGGAATATTCTTTGATTCATTCTGTATATCCCCTCTTCACTTGATGAAGTAATGCTTTAAAATGAGTTTATAAAATGAGCAAAACATAATTTAAATGGGGTAAACAGAAGTTTCACTTTATGCCACATTAATTTGAAGTGTTTGATAAATATTACACAGATAACAAAGAGTCAAGTATTTGCCCTTATGAAATCTTGTAATAACGGCAACACTCTTTCTGTTTTGGCTTGTGTTCCTTAAGGCAACATAAACATCTGCCTGATGGGAGACCCAGGAGTCGCCAAGTCCCAGCTGCTGTCCTACATTGACCGTCTGGCCCCTCGAAGTGAGTACAGTCCTGTTTGGAGTAAAAGTCCTGTATTTGGTTTAATATTTTATCCAGTAAGGCATTTTCTTTCCATTAGAGCTTACTTGGTAAAATATTAACTTTTGATGTAGAAGAGTAGAGTAAAGGCTGTTTTTTATTCCAGGTTTTAGACACTAGAATGATTGCAAAACCAAAAAAGCAGCAAAACTGTAGTTTCTACTTCCTGATACACATATCTGTAAGGCTTTATGTGCATTTTAAAAACTAAAAGTTTACCATTTCATCCGGGTCTCATTCAATCAGCATTTCATTCGATCATTTTCTCCTGTGACTTTCAGGCCAGTACACAACAGGTCGTGGATCATCCGGAGTCGGTCTGACTGCAGCAGTTATGCGTGACCCCCTGACTGGAGAAATGACCCTGGAAGGTGGAGCCTTGGTGCTGGCTGACCTGGGCATCTGCTGCATTGATGAGTTTGACAAGATGGCCGACGCTGACCGCACAGCCATCCATGAGGTGATGGAGCAGCAGACCATCTCCATTGCAAAGGTAAAGAGGAGCATAGCCAGTTAGTTAGTATAATTAAGCCAGCTAGTGGCTTAATTATACTAACTACTGATATGTTGAAATGTAACGCCTGAGAAACACACAGCTGACTGTCTCTCTCCTCCCCAGGCGGGCATCATGACCTCCCTCAATGCCCGTTGCTCCATCCTAGCGGCGGCCAACCCCGCCTACGGCCGCTACAACCCCAGGAAGAGCATTGAGCAGAACATTCAGCTGCCGGCTGCTCTGCTCTCCCGTTTCGACCTGCTCTGGCTGATCCAGGACAAGCCAGACGCCGATGCTGATCTGCGTCTGGCCCAGCACATTACCTACGTCCACCAGCACTCCCGCCAGCCACCCACTCACTTCACCCCCATCGACATGAAGCTGATGAGGTGAAGATGATCTGCTGTTTATTACAATTCTTTTTATTATTATTATTTACTGTTATGTCAAACCTGGCAACTAAATTATAACTTTGAATTCCCTTTCAGACGTTACATCGCTCTGTGTAAGAAGCGGCAGCCTGTGGTGCCAGAGTCACTGGCTGATTACATCACTGCTGCTTATGTTGAGATGAGGAAAGAGGCCAGAGTCAGCAAAGACACCACCTTTACCTCTGCCCGTACCCTCCTCTCCATCCTCCGTCTGTCCACTGCCCTGGTGAGAACTGATACAATAACGGTCCCAAAATAGATGGTTTGTTGGATCGTGTTTGGTTGTTGTTGTAAAATTTTTAATGGAGCTAAATTGTTGTTTTCATCCTCCTGTGTGCCCTCATCAATAGTCCAGTGTGTGATAAAGTGCTTACAGTGCAGGTAGTGATGATAACCTGGCCTACTGCAGTGTGAGCACTTCTTTCCCAGGCTGGATAAAAGCCCTCCAGTCTGCCAAACACTGAAGATGCAGCCATCTCTCCTAGTGACTCGGCAACATAAAATCAAATGCATAACTATATATGAAATCTGAAAACTGTATTTTGTGCTTTAGTTTTCTAAAAAGTCTAATGGAAGAATTGTAAAAAAAAAAAAAAACCTAATGCCATGAATGAGTTTTTAATCATCTGGTGTTGTCTCGGCCTCTGGGTGCCAAAAGTGCTGTTTGTGCAGGTAGCAGTCATCCACCTACTGCAAAACCAGCACTTCAGGCAGACAGGTCGGCAATGTGCTCCACACAGATTTCCACAAGGGGGCAAACTGCTGCTGCAGCCATGCCTGTGTGAAAGAAACTGCTTGAATTGTAATGTTGAGAGGGCAACACAGCTGCACATCAGCTGAACTCTGCATTTGCCTCAATGCTACAGATGATTTATTACACATTCATAACCCTATGAGTGAGGCGGTGTAAGGTTTTTCTGCTCCTGGCCAGCTTTGCAGGGTGGGCAGTCAGCCTGTGTGCGTTAGGTGCAGCTGTGCAAACCCATGCAAAACTGACCATGGCCAGAGCAGTCGTCAATATATTCTAAACTGTTCTGCAAAGTATCCAAGATGTTTTCATTTCAATCTGTAGAGAGACTAGCTGGTGTTGAGAGGCGGAGACTTGGGCAATTGCCGGCCATCCCAGAGGGCATTGCACTTGTCTCGGTCTGACAGTGCCGGCACAGCGCAGCCTACGTAATCAAGACGGATCTGCTGTCAAGCTAAATTATCCAGTGTGTGTGTTTACTTGATTATATTTCCCTCTCAGTCACAATCTCCACTTTCCTCTTTGTTGCTCGTCTTCAGGCTCGCCTTCGCATGATGGACACTGTGGAGAAGGAGGACGTCAATGAGGCAATGAGACTGATGGAGATGTCAAAGGACTCGCTACAAGCCGACAAGTCCAGCAACACAAGGTTAGTGTTAACACTGGGACCTCAGACTTGTCTTAATGATGGCATTAAGTCAGCACCAACTCCACATAAGATTAGGTGACCGGATGTCATCGGAGTTAAAATCCTCTTTATGAGTCTCTCGTATGCCCATAACAGTAGCTGCATATCCTGGAGGAAGCTGTAAAAGTTCTCTTGATTTTTATGGCGCTCTGTTCACACGGCAGCATGTTCACTGAGGCAGGCGTCAAGACCAGTGACGTGTTAACAACCCTTTACCATAAACTGTTCTACTGGCAGTGCTTGAAAACTTCCAGGAGACTTGTTATAACAATTGAAGGGGAAAATGCCATGTTCCTACTTTTAAAATCAGATCGACTACTTAATACTTCAAATCTGAAGCCAATAATATCTTATGTCCATTTTTATTAAAGAGGAAGTTTGACATTTAGGAGACATTTAGGAAATTGCATTCATTTACTTTCTTGGCGATGGTTAGATGAGAAGATTGATTTCATCATTCAGGACGCAGTTAAGCTGGATTTATACTCTGAAGTTGCTTGTCTGATGCTCCAATAGCATCTGAAACCCCCTCCCCTACCAACTTTCCGACATCGGATTGGGAGGGGCATCTGTGTGCAACTGTATCTGAAACTTTCCGAAAACGACGATCTGATATTTATACCCACTTCAATCCGCAAGTGATCAGCTGTGCAGAGGTGAGAACGTACACTGGGTTTAAGCTCTTTTCACTTTTTACACATCTGTTTGTTGCACTTTAAATGTGAACAACCAAGTGAACACCATGACTGTCCTCCTGGAGAGATTGTCTGAAAATGTGCACCCAGTTTTTAGACTAACATGTCACCTCTCCTTTCTGTCTGTTATAACAACTATAGACATGTGAAGTAAATACAGTCCAGCTAGCAACTCGTCAAAAGCTGAATTATTTCCCAAAATGTCAAACTGGCTCTTTTTTTAAAAGTATATTCACACTGTACAGGTTCCATTTAAGTATGTACTCGACATTCATGCCAGTTTTTACAAACAAGAGAGTTCCTCCAAATCTGAATTCTCATTCTTCCCATACAGGACTCAGCGTCCAGCCGACGTCATCTTCTCCCTGGTTCGTGAGCTCGCCACAGAGGGCATGGTGGGCCGTGGTGGAGCCGGTGGGGTGGTTCGCATGGCTGAGGCCGAGCAGCGTTGCGTATCTCGTGGCTTCACTCCTGCCCAGTTCCAGGAGGCCTTGGAGGAGTATGAGGAGCTGAACGTGTGGCAGGTCAACCAGGCCCGCACCCGCATCACCTTCGTCTGAACAAACTGGGACATGTCTTCATGCACTCTGTGTCTCAGCCACCTGGGGGGGCTCTTTGTTGTGGGTTTTCTATTGACTTGACAGTGGGGCTCTTTATTTTTCCTCCTCCAGCATTTTGTAACACGTCAAACAGAACCTGGACATTTTTTAAGCAAGAATTCCTGCTGTTGGAGATCCATAGATTTTTATGTTTCAGATTCCTGTTCACCAGTAAATCACTTGTAAATATGTGTCAGAACTTTGTTTTGTGTTGTTATCTGCAGTTTAGAGCTTTAAACTTCCAGCTGAAACTGAGCATATCTGTACATTTTATACATTGTAATGCAAATTAGGCAAGATAAATTAACATTGAGCCTTGTATTGTGACAATAGTTATAATAAATTGATGGTTCAATATGATGTATTTGGTTTATTTTGTCTCCTGTGTGTACATGAAACGGGATGGAAAAGTGTGCCATAATCACCTGAACACCTGGTTTGTTACTAGAGCAGCTTTCTTGACGTAAATGCTGCTTTCAGTAACAGCTTTCACATGTCTTGCTCGTAAAACATGCTAACGTATAGGGTTGAAACCAGCTATTATTTTTATTATGGTTTAGTCTATAAAATGGTGAAAAATGCTGTTTGCTGCTACTTTCATTCCAAGCTCTTTTCTTGAAATAGCCTATTTGTTTGACCTAAACACAAAGATATTAAGTTTGTTGTTATCACAAAAGACAAAGACAGGAAGTGTCTACATTGAGTAGCTGTAAAAATACTTCAAAAGAAGTCCTGTATTGGAAATGTTTGGTAAAAGTGCATGTTTTTTTTTTTGTTTGTTTGTGTTTTTTTTTGTGTGTGTGTGTTTTTTTTTTTTCCCCAGTATACTCCTTGAATATTTGATTATTGCTGATGCCTTAATGCGGCGTAGTAGTTGACCTGTTAATGTTGGTCAAGGTGGAGCTACTTTTAACTACTTTTTAGCATTTTTATCAATGCAACGTACAGGAGAATCAGAAGAAGCTGAAATTAGATTTTTGTCATATTTAGAGGACTAAGGATCTCCGTTATTAATCAGTAACCAAAACGGCTGACTGCTGTTTTACATTAATGCAGCTGAAATGTTTTGTCATGATGAAAATGGACAGACAAAGGGTTACTGTAATTTAATTTGTTGTACATTTCTAGGCCATTTATGTAGTATATAACACTACATATGAACACTGATGTATCGTCACAGTTAACAGTATGTTGTTTTAAAGTTGGATGGGAACCCTAGGGCTGTGTTCCAAACTCTCAAACATGCAGTAATTGTATAACGTGTCGTATGTTTTGTATGACAGCATCCTGTAAAAATGCAGCCAGTCTAAATTTAAGTACCTCAGATGTAATAATGAACATGCCAAGACCAAAAAAAGGCAGCTTCCTTTTTTCTACCAAGCTGATAGCCATCCTCAGTTACAGAGCATTTAGAAAAGCAGGTGTTCTCTGGGTAAAAAATAACCACCTTCAGGGGCTGAGAATGTTTTAGAAATCTCTGACAACTCATTATATAGGTACGTTGGAGGCTGTGCGGGTTGATTTTTTTTTTTTTTTTTTTTTTTTTTTTCCCCCCAGTTTTTTTTTGGCTGAGATATTGTGTTCGTAGGCAGCATTTTCCCCCACAGTTGCAGTTGTCCCAGCAGGTGATGCTTTCCTTCCAGACTTAATGGGGAGTTTCCATTTGAAGTCTGTTCTCTTTATGGCTCTGCTGCTTAAGTCCAGGGGCTTTTTATTCCTAATTGGCGCCAAAGGCCCCATATTAAACGGTATTAAGAGAGAGGCGGAGACAAGATTTTTGCTCTCAACATCGATGAAATCCTATTGGTTGGGAGATAATGTTTCAGCGTGACTGATGCGGAGATGTGTATTTAACCCACTTGGCCCTGTTGATCCTGTGAAGACAGCCTCCTGAGCCAGGTGAGTAAAACATGGACTGATGTGACTGAGGTGTAACTAGAAACAGGATGTTACTCAGTTACATGAAGTAACTCTCTTTCATAGTGACATGATAGGATGAAGGTTTTACCTTAAGATATTATTTGTCTTTATATGCTTTTAAGTATTCACTTATGTAGATACATATCAAGATGGAGGCCTTTTTTTGTATACTATACTATTCACATTAGTTGTAACAGCTTTGTTTGCAAATGTCTTACACAGCCCAGAACCAAGAAATTACTCACATGCCCTTTAATATGTCTTTTTCTCTGATAGTAGTGATGTAAATGTATTGTAAAATTACCTTTTTAAAGCTAACAGTTTACATTTTAATTGTGAAATTGCATTGATTTTGTGTGAACTTTACATCTTTTCTCAATTGAAGCAAACTGTGTGTTGCAGGGGTTCAAGATGATTTCGACATTATGGCTGGGAGCGGCTCTCTGTTGTCTGACGTTGCTCCCAGGTCAGTTCTGATTCTTTAACTGCTAAAACACACGTCTCGGACCTTTTTTGAAGATTAACAAACGAGCTAACAAGTAATTTGTTTCCTCTTCCAGGGCTGCTGGAGGCCAAATCTTTACTGAATGCCATCAAGCAGGAGGGTAACTGCAGATCCCAAATCAGTTTTCAATTCAAAATTCAGCTCTTTGTTCAACAGTGCTGAACTTTAAGTGCTTTAAAGTGACTGAAAAGTTATCGACTCTCTTTTAACAGAAATGGTTCCTGTCAGTCACCTTAATATTGACTCAGTGAGAGCAAACAGCTTCCTGACTCACTCCAGACCAAAGCGTAACGTGGACCCCAGATGGTACAGAGGAAACCCAGACTTCCAGGCTTATTACAGATACTACAGCAGCATCGGACACACTGAGGGGGTAAGACACAGGGAAAAGGCTACATGTAGAGATATGATACTATATGACTGGAGAAGTGTTCACATGGAGTTTCCCACTTCTTACCGTGGTAGTCTGACTTCTGTAATGACTGGAAAAGAAGAGAAATTCTTCTTAAAGCAGGATTTTCACTTTGGTAATGTCGTGATTTTAGACAGTAAAGTCTGGTTCTACTAACTCAGACACCTGGTTCCCTAAGCTCAAAGTTTTTTTTGTTCCTGTCACTGTACAGTCAAAGGAGATTTATGTGACTTCTGCATGACTACATTTAACTTCCTTAAACACATTTTATCTCCTTGTATGATGATCAAGTCCATATTTGTTCAAATTTTAGTCATTACCTCTCCAACAAAACTAATGCTCAGTTGTGATGTTTTTATTAAGTTTGTTTTTTTTTTTCAATCAAGTGAAAAGCTTGTGTAGATTTGATTTTGAGACTCAGCTAAAAGAGCAGCATAAAAACACTGTCACAACTGTTACATACACCCACAAGAGGACAGATTTTCACTGCCCACACTCTTAAAGATAATTGTGACCCAAAGCTTTTGGTCAGACAGACCTCACTATGTTGAATATCAGTTGCCAAAATGTTAATTTAATTTGTGTTTAAAAAAATATTTTCCTGCTCAGCTGAAAACTGAGCTGTAAAATCATTAAATCAGAAATCAAAGGTGAATTCCATCCTCATAAAGGTTTAATGGTGAACTTTTTTCTTTACAAATGAGTAGGTTTTACGTTCAGTGTCATTGTTCTCTGGTTGTTCCACCTCTCAGCTCTACGAGATCGACAAACTGCGGATGCTCTACCAGCAGATGAGGCAGCTGGAGCAAACCTACGGCCCCAACGCCTCCTATTTCCAGAGCAAACTGGGGGTGCCAATGATCATGTGCGACCCAACTACAGACAAGAGGTGCAAAGTTGCTCCTCCTCCACCATCCAATGAAAGGGGTGCCGAAGCCCACAGAGCCCCCAGCGACTCCTCCTCCTCTTCCTGCCGCTCCGTCCCTTTCCCAGGCTGATGTGCTCTACCTGTGCAACAGCAAGGACCCCCTCTGCAAGCCCCATATTGTCTACCTGCCCACCGGCGCCGTGCCCGTGCTCTGCGACCCCCGCTATCACCCCCACTGTACCCCCCAGATGGCTGCACCGGCCCCTGTGGCGGTGCCTCAACCTCCTCCGCCTCCACCAAAGAAGTCTGCCCCACCTCCGCCTCCTCCAATCCTCATCAAGAAGTCTCCCCCTGCCCCCATCCGCACCTTCAAGGGCATGGAGTACGACTGTGACCCCTACTGGGACCCCGACTGCCTGATTGACCACCCACCCAGGCCTATCAAAGGGAAGGTTGTAGTCCCGCCGCCACCGCCACCCCCTCCTGTGGAGGAGGAGAAGGAGGAACCTGTGGAGGAGCCAGCACCTCCAGCACCCATGGAGAAGAAATTTACCCTCTACCCTTACCCCTACTACTACCCCATGCCCTACGACCCCAGGGATGATCTGTACGACCCGGCCCGCTTCAAGTACCCAGAGCCTGCTGATGCTGCTGATGACACAGAGGACGGTCAGTAATAAACATCCAGGATGTGTCAGAGGAAAGGTGTTTCTCTTTGAACACACAAGACTTTGATTGAAAACATCTAAGTTGCACAATTTCCTTATTTGGGGGTATTTTTACCTTGTAGCTTCCTTGCAGGTATACTGTCACAGAAAACAGCCTGTGCCTGTTTAAACCCTATTAAATTGACAACTTAATGTATTTACCATCACTGTCAGCATGTAAAAAAAAAAGCAGTCAACGCAAGCATGTAATGCAAATGACTGAAATAATAAAATGTGACAAAACAGTTTCTCATCAGTGAATGAGTAGTGTTTTAAAAGGTGCAAGAAAACACAAAGAGGAAAAATGTTTGCTCCTTCAGAAGCCACATGGCAGGTAAGAGCAGACGAGTAAAACCACCTTGCAGGGTGGGGGGTCATTATGTCTTGTTCGTATAAATGCTGACTCCTGTCAGGCCTCCGACTCTGCAGCTGTAACTCCCCCCAAACCCCCCTTCTTACTGCCGCGTACGCCTGTCTTTCCAAAACCTCCACAGGCGATCGAAACAGCAGGAACACTACATCAAAAGACGAGCTAACTGCAAACACTCCTGACAATAAACCTGCAACTAAACCAGCTCTCCACTTAGCTGACTTTCATGGGCTCGTTTAAAAATGCAGGTCTGACGTGACTTTTATGAGCTGTGTGTTCTGTATAGTTACTGTTATGTCTATACTATTAAAATCACAGGCTCAGAAAGAAAACGATTCAAAGTCCCATGAAAAAAAACAGCAGATCATTTATTACATACAGAAACATGAAACAACAAAACAAACGGTAAAATAATATAACGTTCATGTACAATGGATTCATTTCTGTGCATATCTAAGAGAGCTGAGCAGTTTTGTACATATCTCTTACTGATCGGTGGTTGTTAAGTGCTTTTAGACACTCGTGGTTGAAAATGGTAAACTGGTTTGAAAAGCTACTGTTGGTTTAAGAATCTGTTTTAGCTAACTGAAATACAAACAAACCAAAAAAAAAAAAAAAAAAAGACAAAACAAAAAACTGCAGTGCTTGTTTGTCTCTGCCTCGGCTGACTGCCAGCTCAAAAGAAGAGTCCTCTCATCCTCCGGCCGATGCCCTGTCTGTCGTACAGGACGTTGAACTTGTTGATGAACTGGTTCATACTGTTGCAGGTCTTGGTGATGGTGCCTAAGTAGGCCATAAGGCCCACGTCGTTGCATTGCTGCAGGGAAACCAGAGGCACAGTTACAGAAAGCATGTCTGGCAGTAAAATAGTGAAAATAGTCCCCTATAAATACACTACTTATGTTTGTTTGAGTAATGTTTGCTATAAAACTGAAGTACCCAGCTGTTTTAGGAAATTACTGAACCTTTTCTTAAAAAAAAAAAAAAAAAAAAAAAAACTATATAGATGCTCAGGTATGTAAGGAAACACTATCACAGGTTTCTAAACATCACACTGTAGTACTCTGATCTCTGAGGCAACAGTGAATGCACCCACCCTACCCCCTATATTTTTCTTGCTTTGGTTTAATATTGGTATGTTGAGCTTGAGTCTTGCATTGCTAGTCTTGGTCTTTCTTGATAATTCAGAATTATGTAGAATAACATAGTTTATCCTTGAACATCTGATATTTTAAGGGTGATTCATTAAATCTGTAGGTGGGATATAACAGCTGTCTTACATCATAGAAGTCAGTTTTGAATTTTGTGGTGCTGAGGACTGGCAGTCTGTGGCACAGGGCATTCGCTTCTCGAAGGATCTCGTGGTTGAATGGCACCTCTCCTGTAGTACATGAAGATAGACGGGAGAGAGACAAAAAACAAAACTAGTGAAACACGGCACACTAAAACAGTGAGGTGAGACGATGCCGTCAAGACGCTATCAAACAGGAGCTTGTAATTATGGAGGTGTGTTCGAGGGGCCTCTCTTAATGGTGTAAAAGTGAGGAGAGAGGAAACATCTAATTTAAAAGCAGCTGTTTTCCAGACTTATTTTCACATTCTTCGTGCTCTTGCTGCCTCATTAAATGGCCCTGTCAGTCCTCTCACCTGCTTCCACGGCTTTGACGTACTCTAGAATAATCTTCACCCGGCTGTGGAGCATCTTTATTGCACTGTGCTGGGCTATGAGGTGTTCAGCAACTAATGGAGACAGAAAATATCAGAGTTAAAAACCTTTTCAGGCAGGATTCATTTTTAATGAGTGTCTAATATTAGTCAGGTCACAGGAGAGCTGTTTCCCCTACATTTCTAGAGCTCATTTGAAATCTGATGACAGATTCAGCCTGCCTGCTGACTTGAAGTTTGCACTGTCTTCTTTTAAACTAAAAACATTTCTGTTTAGTTTGGCATTTGTTTTTTTTCCCCATTTCCTTGTTATAAGCATGCTGTTTGTCTGAAACTATGTGTTCATTTCCACTGTTTTGTTACTCTGTAAATACTTGAACTGCTTTTATGCGAGACTAAAGATAAACTTGAACTTAATATGTGACAGTAAACACAACATCTCTGTAATTCCAATGACGAATATGCATGGAATATGAGGGCTTGTAGTATGCCTCAAAATGATAAAACCTTCACTTGTGTTTTAGTTGGTGTATATCTTTATAGTATAAAGAACTGATAATAGAAAAATCTGAGGATTTTGAAGATGTCTGAAGATTTATCCAGGTCAAGAAGGGGTTGATTCAACGGCAAGTGAACATGGTTATAAATACATGAAGACATTTCACGTCTCATCCGAGAAGCTTCTTCAGTTCTGAAAAACTGAACTTAACAGAACTGAAGAAGCCTCTTTTTCAAGTATTTACAACTAAGTCCACTTGCCCTTGATTCAATCCTTCTTGGATTGTATGCACAGAAGAATAAGACCTTATATGGCTTGCATGTAAGAGATGCCAGAATCTCCCACGCTACAAATGAATTTGTATTTGTATTCAAAATTGCCTGCAGAAATGAGTCCCTAGTGTGCAGTGATTTATGTAACAGAGTACATCTTAGTAACACTGCAACCCAGAGCACAGACTAATGTACAGCTGCTTGCTCTCTGTTTTTTGTCTTTAATTTTGAATGCAGAGCCTCTTCATATTCTACTCATATATATACAGTGCAGCGTAGTCAGAACATCACCGTAAGAAACTCCACCGGTATCCTAGCAAGTACAAGCTGGAATAGCCATTTCATTTGGATTTATCATAAGTCTGAGATAAGAGCTGAGATAAGGGCTTTTATGAGTTACTGTTGTCAAACCTGTTGAATTTTCTCCTGTGCCAGTGGCCGTCATTCGAGCTACGTGGTCAACACCAATTCTCTCTGCTTCCTCTGTGGCCAGAGTGTACGTCAGCTCAGCAAACAACATGGTAGCCTGGGCAAAAAAAAAAAAACAAAAAAAACCCCTATCAAATAAAACTGTTCTCTCAGGGAAAGTGGGTCACTGTGCAGGAAAAAATATGCAGACAACAGATATACAAAGTACCTCGCCATTGATGATGTCAATCACAGATTCATAAACACTAACAGGAAGCTGAAAGGACAAGGAACACATTGTTTAGAACAGCTGTGTCTAAACACATAACCATGCTATTGTCTGATTCTTGAAGGGAAAATGCTGGAGCAACTCACGTCGGTGTGTTTGGTCATTGGGTTGAGCTTGAGGAAGAGAGGGCTCTCAATGATCTCACACACCTGGAGGAGAGGGAAACAACAGTAAGAAAAGGTACTGTACACAACTTGAAGTTACTGTCAGATTATACGGTTAGATTTTTTCTTTTACTACCCACAACAAACTAAAAAAGTCAATCATCTATTTATAAGTTGCAAATGGCTTTGCTTATAATTTTTAAGTTGATATTATGTTGAATGTGAATTGAACTAACACATTTTCTGTATTGGATGAAAATAAATGATTAACACATTATGTAACTGCTACACCAGGACAGCCTTGTTTGAGTTTTAAACTGGCTGTGCACAGCTGCTACTTCCCACCAACTGAGTGAGCGACTATCTCCGGGGAGTTAAGGATATCCATCTTCTTCAGATTTACTGTACGTATTGCACCTTTAACTTTTGCCTACCTGCTTGTGAATGTGGATATCTGATTGGTCAGGGGGACCACCTGTGGTGTACCAACCCAAGAACTCCATGTCTTTGAAAACCTGTTTGACTGAGAGATGAGATACAATATTACAGCAAGCACTCAACTTTGTGTGTAAACCACCTTTTAACTAGTGGGTGATGACAGGTTTGTTACCCAAACCCCTGCCTTTTACACTTACATTGTTCCTCCTTGGTGTAATAATACTCCTTGTCAATATGCACTCGTTCATCTATGGTGTGAGACAGCAACTCAAAGGAGTTCATCACCTCAATGTTTCTACCCTCCTGCTTCCCGATCAGGGCTCCAATCACTGAGCAGGAGAGAAAACAACAAACAACATCTCCTATAATTACATGTTTTATTACTCTCAGTTACAGGACAACATGAAATGAGCTACGCCCTGCTCTAACACACGCCATTGTTCTTGCAGAGCATTCTCATATGTACCCTGCATTGGTCGTCCCTCCTGAGAGCGGATGCGTATCCAGTGGTCAGATATGTTGAGGATAACCAGAGGGTGTAAGGCCACAGAAACGCTCCCGGTGACTCCTGAGGCCATAACACTGGGGCTGGCTACAGTCATACAGAGACACAAACAAGAGGGGCATTAACACTACAGCCACTGTAACAATTTTATAAATGATTAATTATATACATACTGTTATAAAAAAAAAAAACAATATTAATAGCGGCATATCTCATGTCCATCAGATAAACTTTTAAAATGAAATGCTTAGACTCTGGGTTTTCCAATGAGGGAGAAGAAGCAGATGTAAATCTACGCACTTAAAAAATGTAATATGGGTTTCTTTGTGGAAAATCTTGCCAGACACAAGTTATTATTCAAAGCTGAGTTTATATGTGTCTTAAACATTGTCTGGATGGGTCTTTAAATACCGAAGGATGCAGACAGGCCGATATATCGCTTCATCTCACAGACAGCGGGCGTCCAAGACCAGCCCATTTTGAGACTGGATTGTTGTTAAAGCTAGGTAATAAGAGTTTATCTTCCAGCTTGCATGTGGTGATGAACTTAGGTTTACATTACTGATGAAAACTGCAGTAAGAGATTAGAGCAGGGCTGATCAAACGTCAAAAAATGATGGGTTTGTTGACAGCTTTACAGCAGATATACTTTACGTTAACCCGCTTGTATGGGCCAGCCCGCTGCCTGCCTCCTTCAACACAACAAAGTCATCTCTAACATCCACTGATAACACAAATATACAACACGTGCCACAATCTGCACACCAGTTAATGTTGATATCGGGCAGAAATTGTGAAATAAGTGAGAAATACTCGCCTGCCCCATCCACTTCCATTCCTCCACCATTGCTGGTCGCCATCTTGTCCGGTAAATCGCGCAGGCGCAGTGGACTGTTCACCTAACGACCGTTGGGCGGCAACGTCCCCCACATCAGAGTGTTTTAAAATAATCTCTACCAGAAATTTACTGTTATGAATTTATCAGATGTTTACAGGAAACAGGTCTACTTTTGACCGAGACTCGATACGTTGCACACAAATAATCATATTTGTAACCGGGAAATCATCGCTAGGTCCTACAGTTAATGGGCAGCTGTTTCCTGGGGATTGCTGATTTGGGCGCAACCTGTGTGCGTCAGGATATTAGTCCGTGTCGAAGGTTTAAAGAGTTTTGTTTACAAAATGGAAGAATTTAAAACCTGTAATCTGGACTACTTTCCCGAAAACATTTTAATTGATGTCTTGTCGTTTTTGAGCGTACGAGAGCTCGTCAGAGCTGGAAGGTAAGAAAAATGTAACTTTGCCGTCAGTGTTTTACCAGTTATTCGTCTTGTGAAACAAAACTCTACCAGCTTTGCCTTTGTTCCGGCTCAAATCACATGATGAAGTTATTTGTTGTATTTTACGGTGTTTTTCTTTAGAGTGTGTAAGAGGTGGAAACGCCTTGTTAAAGACCAGAGACTGTGGAGAGTTGTCGATCTGACTGCATGGAAAGGGGTGAGTTACTGACAATGTGGCTTTACCCTTTTTCTTTGTATACAGTGTAGTTTCTCTTCTATTAGAGGAACATAGCCACACGACCACAGGAGCAGATTAAATCATATTAAAACATACAATTCTCACATGAAGCAATAGCAACAACTTTACCGCTTTCTTTGATAAAGAAGAAATGCTAAGGGTCTTTGAAAACCAAAAACCAAGTCAAGAATCTTAATGTAATCAGAACCACAGACTTAAACTTTGACAGTCACGTCAAATAAATGACAAAGTCTTGAATACTACTATCTTAAGGATCTCAATCAGAGGATTCGAGTCCATCCATTTCTTTGAATTCATTTCTGGCAGGTTTAGGTCTCTAAAAAGACACTATGCTCATTTAAAAAAGAAGGCTACTGACTCCAATTGTCACTTTCCAGTGAGTTATATCACAAAAGATTTTAAGTACTCATACATAAAATACATCTCTGACTTTCTTCTACCATATGAACCCTCTTGGTTTCTCAGGTCATGTTGGCTGTTTACGAACTATTTCCAGGGTCCAGACTAAACAATGAGAGGCACAATTTAGCTACTATCCACCACTGGGTTGAAAAACGTTAGGTACTCATCATCACCCACCTTAGATTTAAGTATTTATTTCTGTCTTTAATTCCTTTTATGATAATTGTTATTTCCCTTTTAACACATTATGTTCAGCACTACCTTAATGTATTTCTCTATTACATATCAGTTGTGTGTGTGTGTAATTACTGACAGAAACTCTCTCTTTTGCCTCCCATCCCCCACTCTCAACACACACTCATATTCATGGACTGTGCACTGTGTGTAAGGTGACATCCCGCATACTTTGGGTCCTGCTGCGTCAGTACCTGGGTTGTGGACTAAGGTGCCTACGGTTGCGTGGTTTGCTGCTCTCTGCCCGAGGCGGCACCTTTCTCTCTGAGTCTTGGCTCAAAGCTTTGTCTACAAAGTGCCCTCGCCTGACTAAGCTCTATCTTCTGCATGCAGACCTGAGAAGCCTGCCCAGTTGCCAGCTTCTGCCTCCATCTTTGCAGGTGCTGGAGTTGCGTGGCTGTGAGCTGCCTCGTGGCTTTTTCAACCAGACACTGCCCACTTCACCTGACCAAGAAAGAGCAGAAGCCACATCCAGTGCTCAACAGCAAGGGCAGGATCAGAAAGGGAAACAGCGCAGCTCTCCATCAGGGATCACTATTAATACGTTAGTCCTTAACAATGTGCCCTCTTTCACGGACCAGCACCTGCAGAGTCTGACATCATGGGAGAGGCTCAGTCGACTGGAGCTGCGCGACACCTTTCGCGTGACGGCTAACGGGCTCAGGAGCTGTGCTGCCAAGGATGGCATCTGTGGAGTGGAAGGGTTCCCCAGGCTCAAGTTTCTGGAAATAGGCATCACTGGGCGGCAGGGCTACCAGTTACAGATGGCCTCCCTGGGGCTAGGGGCAGGATGGCTCGGACTGGAAGAACTGAGCCTGGGCGGTAAAGAGGTGGGGCCAGGCCTGCTCTGTGCGAGCCGTCTGAAGGACCTGAAGCGTCTGTGTCTGTGGGCCTGCACACTCAGCGAAATGCAAATAGTCCGGAGCTGCAGGATGCTCCGTGGACTCCGCCAGCTGGAGTTTTTGGACGTGACATTCCAGCCTCGGCAGTGTCCACCAGTGGTGGAAGGGGAGGGTGGTGGTGAAGAGGAGCAGGACAACGAGGAAGCTGCAGGTGGAGAAAGCAACAATGATGAGAACAAGACACTGGATGTTAATGATCCTATTCCAAGTCTGCGTCGCTCGCTTGCTGTCCTGCTGCCAGCCTGCTCTCTAGTTTTCACCAACTGCTCTGTTCAGGTTAATGCAGACTGAATGATGTCTCCGCTACTGCTGAATACAAGTGGCCACTATAGATACAATTCTCTTTCACACAGGCGTGTGATTTTACAGCATTACTGATGTAATGATTGACTAAGTTTTTATTATTGTATCATGCATTTAAATGTCCTCAACCCACATTTGCTTACAAGATATCACAATTTCACAAGAGCCACCTCCAGAGTGCTGCATGCAAGTTTTCAAACAATGAGATTTTCATCAACAAAAGTAAAAGACCACTGACAAAACAACTTCTGTGCAATACTGCAGAGTAAACTCAAATTTAACAGTCCATTTTGTCTTCTTTTCCAGGTTTTAGAGACGTTTTCCCCCTGGATATTTTTGAATCTGCCCACCTCAACAGAATGGAGCTATATATTGTGATATAAGATTTTCTGTAGATTAAATGAGAAACTTGCTGTGGATAAAATAACCAGACACAAATGCTGGCTAATTCAGCAAATTAAAAAATTAAGGTATGTTGTTACCTTGATTAAAAGTTTACAGTGTCAGTGTTGTTACAAAGTTTCCTCAAGGTGGACAGTCTCACTTCCAGACTGATTGCTTATGTGAAAAAAACAAAACAACCCTGGCACACATGAACAACAACACATAGCATTCTCTTTTAAATTCAGTCACAACATAACACAAAATATGGAACTGTCGCTGCTAGACTGTAAAGACATAAGCAGGTGTCGTCTACAAAGGCAGAGAACTGAAACGTACTGCTGGCAATGATCCACCTGTTTCCTGTTCTTTAACTCCTTTTCAAAAATGTATACATTCAGAAATATTTTCCGTTACAAGCAGGTGTTTGCTTTTGGTGTTACTGTTATGTCACAGCATATTTATTTATCTCTATCATCAGTTCTGTATTTCTCATTTTTTTTACATGCTTTTTAGAATTATAATAAATGTTAATTGTAATGTTGATTGTCAGTTGTTGATTGTGTAAAGGAAATGTGAAGATGTGCATCCTTACATGATTGTCATTTAAGTAAGATAAAGAAGTTGAAATTTAAAAGAAACTGTTTGATTAATTATTTTGAACAAATAAATCCTGATGGTTCACTTTGTCTTTGTATTTTGTCTTTTAATTGCATCATACTCTACAAACCTCATTCAAGATCTTCATTTTGATTGATACACTGAGTTTTCATGAAATCCTGTGGTTTATGAGATTTAAATTGATATTATTTTGTGAGGAAAAACTCTGCTTGGATTTATCATAATAAATCTTATATTTTGGACAAAACAAAATATCGAGAAAAAATTTATTTTGAGCTTTAATTGAATAGACATTTAATTGATGATGAACATAACCAGTGGATATTTAATTTATTTGACTGGTTGCAGCCTTAGATGTTGTCACTGATTAAAATATAATATCTTACAAAGAAACACCAGGTCTTTTTTTATGATAATGGTCAGGAAGAGGAGTCAATAGATAGAACATACAGACTAAAGGGAACCAGAGACAAAGGGGGCCATGATAGGAAAGCTCATAGTTGAAAAGTCCTTATAGTTTATGACATCACGAGAATAAACTTTAAGTTTTATAAAGGGAATGTAAATGGCAATATTATTTAGTAATTTGACCAGGGCAAGAAAACAAAGGAAGAAAACAGCAGCAGACCGTAGACTGTGAACACTTCTTCACTGCTGTTAAAAAAATGTCAGGAAAGGAAGGCGGGTTAATGTTTGAGTAGCGTCAGTATTGGCCAATCACACGCTTTCTCTTGCAGCGAATCTGGCCAATGGGAGCCATCGGCGTGAGGCACACCAACCAATCGCGTTCGTGAAGGGTGGCTTTTTGAAAACGTTGGCGGCCGAGGAAGTTCGAAAATAAGACTGGGCTTTACACGCTGCAAAATTAACACTCCTTTTCTTCTCTAGGATGCAGGTAATTTGGTATTTTATTTTTGGTAGTGAGATTGAACTGGGCATTAGTTAAGACCACCAAGCAACGTCTGTCGGTTTTGATAGATTTTAGCTACGTAGCTAACGTTGGGTTGGCCAGCGACCCTCCTGAGCTAACTTACATGTAGCATAACGTCTCGTTACCTCGACTTAAAATGATAACAAACTGTATATAATGTATGTTCACGACAAAGATAATCACGAGTGGGTTTTACTTAAAGAACATCAACCCATGGTGTTGTCTATGTTTCAGTCGTCCCCAAAGGAAGCGAAGGTTTTAGCAGTGTAACCTCAACAGTGGCCTAACGTTACTGAGCCCTTTTCATTGTGTAATTACAGAAATTTAAACATGTCCACGTTAACCAAAACGGATAACCTAGGTATGACAATATTGTGGTGATATATTAAGTTTTATTTTGCACATAGATTAGATTTTATTACTTTATGTAAATGTAATAGAAGCTTTGAGATTCATAGATTCAGATTCAAGGACTATGTTGTCATATGCAGAAACAAACAAGCTATTTATGCAATGAAATTCTTAGTTTGTTGTCTCTCTATCCAGATACCACCAGTCATTGCATCTAACAAAAAACACAGAAAACTAAAAAGTTATAAAGAATTTTTAAAAATAACGTTATCTGAGGAAAACGTGCAGACTGAAAAAATATATCAATAAAAGGAAAATAACATGCATACACTTGTATATGTAAATACTTGCGCTCACATACACAAATGTATCTGTACATATGCACTTCCCTGAGGTATTCTGATACCTTAACAGATACCAGACAAAAAGGATCACCCATACAGTCTAATGCAGTTCAGGATAAAATGTTATGAAAGTTTTCTTTATTCCTGACACCAGAGTTAACTGCAGATGTATGAAGCTGAAAGTCACCAGTAAACAGGGAATGTTGTTAAGTCTTAATACCACTCAGCCAGCCTTAGTCTATGCAGGAAAAACCCTAAAAGTTTGCACCACCATGGATCTTTTCCTCTTGCTATATATCAGTTGTACAGTGTCTAAAATAAATAGCATATCTTGAAACTAAAAATAAGTCTGAATGATAAGAGAGACACAGTAGCTCAAATGTACTGTAAGTTAATGTGAGCTGTGTATTTATTTTTTCACAGAATAAGGAAAATTATGAGCCCAGAGGTTTCCAACGACCGGTGAGTAGTAATAGTTAAAATAGTAAAAATATGTCTAGATTTGCCCACAGTGTTTAAGCTATGTTTCATCAATGATCACTATTTGTATTGGCATCTAGAAATAAATATATATGACCCTGTATGATGGCCATTTGTAGTTTATTGTCAATAAAGCATTCACTAGCTGCATTTTTGTATTTTTGCTTTTGAATATCAGTTTGCCACCCCAAGCATGGTGGCAGGCCCACAGCGAGTTACAGGTGAAACCACGAGCAGAGGTGGACAAAAATGCTGTCACAGGTAACCCCCACCTACTTACATACAAACACCATCCAGACCTCAGGAAATGTGCCTGTTTTGACTGTATTGTCATTTGTAGGCCCTGGGAGAGAATGTGTTGGCTCATCCTCCACTTCAGTTGCAAAGTAAGTGTAATCATCCATACCTCTTCAGTTGTGTGTTGATATCCAGTTCTGTTTTTATGAATATTTTCAGGCATCCACGTGATGGTCTCTACCTTTTGAATGATTAACGTGAGAATGTCTGACTTTTACAGGAAAGTCACCATCGATGACTTTGACATCGGTCGACCGCTGGGGAAGGGCAAGTTTGGTAATGTCTACCTTGCGAGAGTAAAGAAGCTGCAGGCCATCGTGGCACTGAAAGTGTTGTTCAAGTCACAGATGGAGAAGGAAGGTGTGGAGCATCAGCTCAGGAGGGAGATTGAGATTCAAGCCCATCTCAAGTTAGTATCCTGAGAACAGATTAAATTTTTTGTCATGTCTTGTGTTAGTGTTGAGCTATGTTTGGCACACAAGTGCTGTAGATTCTTATGTATCTTGAGCAGTCTTTCCATGAGTTTATGATCATATGATCATGGTGATTAACACAGATAAAACCCGTCTCCACATTATTTGTGATACATTTTTGTGTATTTCTCATAGATTTTGTGTAAGAAATGTTCAAATAAGAATAGCGATGGTAAATTTATCTAATTGCCAGTCAGACCTTCCTTCACCCATAAGTAATCAGGGAGTAAAGACTAGTTGAGGAGCTTAACTCAGAGGCAAAATAGTTTATTATGAATTACAAATTGAAACAATTGCTGTCCTATTTTTTAAGTGAATTATTTTTTGCAAATTTTAATGATAGCTTAATCTGTGAGATGCCAGGTTTGCTCAAATAATGATTTTGATCTTGTGTTCCTAACACACTGACTTTTGCTTGGTTTTGGAAATACCGTCAACAACAGGCTTCCTCAAAATATACTCTCTTTTTCTTCTCAGGCACCCCAACATCCTGCGCTTCTACAATTATTTCCATGACCGCAAGAGGGTGTTCTTAGTGCTTGAGTATGCCCCACGTGGTGAGATGTACAAAGAGCTACAGAGATGTGGAAGATTTGATGACCAGCGCACTGCCACAGTAAGAGATGAACCAAGTTTGTTTATTGTTGGAGAGTAATTTGCAAAACCTTATATCCTGGGCAGATTAATTACTGGACTTGATTATCTTACATTGCTTCTATTGTGTGTAGAAGTTTTGTTGTAGTAATTTAACCTCTTTATATTTACAGTACATGGAGGAGATATCTGATGCACTAATGTATTGCCACGAAAAGAAAGTGATTCATCGTGACATCAAGCCAGAGAACCTGCTTCTCGGCTATCGTGGAGAGCTGAAAATTGCTGATTTTGGTTGGTCTGTTCATGCACCTTCTCTGAGGTGAGGAGTACAGGGTGTGCTCTGTTGGAAACTGCTATTTGTTGTCACATAAGTCTGATTATTGTCTCTGCCTTCCCTGCTCACCTGCTGTTTTCAACCTCTCCAGACGCCGCACTATGTGTGGGACACTGGACTACCTCCCTCCAGAGATGATTGAGGGGCACACCCACAGTGAGAAGGTGGACCTGTGGTGCATTGGGGTCCTTTGCTATGAATGCCTAGTTGGCAACCCACCTTTTGAAACTGCCAGCCATTCAGACACATACAAAAGAATTATGAAGGTTGGTGTTTTTCTGTGGGTGTCTAACACACTTTAGACAAATCTTAAAATTGTTTTGTCAGCTTTTGCAAAAACACCTGGCAGAAGCCACTTCCATTTTGCAATATGTGAGAGGAATCTTGTTGGGTTTCTTGAATTCTGAAGTCAGAATAGTCAAGGATCTGCCTTACTAAACACGTTGGTACTTATTTTGGTAAGAGTGTTTGAAGGGTGTTTCTGAGTGAGGAACTTTTTTCAAACTTCTAGGTTCCAGGGGGGAAATGATTCACTTTTAGATATGTGCAGAATGACAATAATTGATTCAGCAGATGTCAACCACTGATGAGCACAACATGGTTGAAACTGATTAACTGATAATCAATGAATCCTCTCAAAGTAATATCTTCTTGTGTTTGTTTGACTCTTCACTGATTTCAGTGTTGATCAAATGAATAACCGCGATCTTGCCATTTGTAGGTGGATTTGAAGTTCCCCAAGATCGTCTCAGACGGTGCCCGGGACCTGATCTCCAAGCTACTTCGCCACAACCCCATTGACCGCCTCTCACTACAGAGCGTCATTGATCACCCGTGGGTGCGCAGCAACTCTCATCGGCTCCTACCCCCATCCTATCCCGCCAAGAAATCCTGAGCCCACCTACTCAGCCCGCTTATCTGCCTCTGAGGGGTGTTTTATCTGTCCTCCACACAAGACTCTGGGCCAGCATGTTTGGGGATTCACTGCCATGGGCTTTAAACTGCCATTATTCTGGCACATTTAAGATGGGTATACATGCATACCCCCTTTTTTATATTGTACAGTGTGGTGTCAGTATGTATGTCTAGTACTTTGCTTAGAGGTTTTTGTGTTTTTATCGTCCTTTCTTTTCTGAAACCTTTTTTAAATGAACACAGCTGATTTTGATTTCTGTATCTAATGGTGTTGACACCAAAGTACTACTGTTAGACTGCCTCAAGCTGAATATATTCTCAAACTGTTTAAGATGATGTATTTGAGGAATGAGTGGAAAGCATGTTTATTTTCCCTCAAGCTGTACTTCAAATTTCTAATAAATATTATAAAAGGATTTGTGGATATGTAATGAATAATCTATTATGTAAAGGATGTGGCTGCTTTTCAGACCCAAACAGTCTTCTTTTTCATTAATACCAAGGTAACTTGTAATCAATCCTATCTATATAAACATAATATACAGTTTGTTTTCTAGAAACTTTTACAAAGGTGTTGATTCAACTTTATAGTCACTTTTGAGGTTGCAATTCAGCTTGTGATGCTGTTGAATTACACTACGTTTATTTTCAATAATTTATCCAACCTTTTTATTAATGAGGGTGGACCAAATGTCTAAAAGCTTAAACAAAACTGACCTTGAAATCTATCGTGAAGGTGGAATTTATTGCTGACTTTTAGCTAGGTGTTGAGATGATTTCATAAGTTATGACATCGCAAATAGTATCTTCGAGTAAACCACATCTACATTAGATTACTGCTAATGATGATGATTGCGATAGATGCTGATACCATTTGTAGTCGAGCTAAGAATATCACCTTCACAAAGTAACTTTACTGCCATGTGTATTCACGGTAGCGTGGCCGAGCGGTCTAAGGCGCTGGATTAAGGCTCCAGTCTCTTCGGGGGCGTGGGTTCGAATCCCACCGCTGCCAATATTTTTTTATCTCTGTTTTTATTTTAGGTTGTGTTCACTTATGTGGAATATCTAGCATCTGTCTTCACTGAAAACTTGACTTGTCGGTGAGAATCTGATGTTATACAGCGAGTGACTATACGTACTGTAACTGAAGGCACTGACAGTTGGAAATGTGGGACGTTAGTTTAACCGTTACCGTGTGCACCAATACTAATGATAATAACTCATTATTTCGGTCGGGAACACCATCGGTATTTGATCAAGGGAGTTATTCGAGGTTAAGTTAATCGAAAACACGAAGTACACGGAATTACTTGGTAGCGTGTTAGACAAATGAGGATGTTACTTGTTGCAGTAGAGCGCTAGAGGTCACTAAATGATCACTGACTCAACACCTTTTGAGTTTTAGCAAGAACGTAACATTAGTATAGGCCATAACCATGAAAATGTGTTTTCCAATAAGGTAGCAAAGTTGCAAGTTGCAAAATGCTTTCTTTCGCCTTCTATGCCTTTATTATTCCAGATTTTAAATAACCACTCAATTATAGAAGCAAATTTGTACTTGGTTGCGTCCCTTCACTGTAGAAACATTTGTCATTAAACATCGACCGTCTATGGTTAATATATTAACTTTATACACAGTCTGTAACATTTACCTTCTCGTTTACTAAACTTTTATTTTGGTAGGAGAAACTTCCCTTTTAAAGCTGTTCCGGTTTAACTGACGACGCTTTTATCACTTCCGTTTCCAACCTGCTTCGAACTTCACCCACCACAACAGAAAGCTGGTTGGATATTACCTCATGTTTTATCAGTATTATCACTTTTAATCACTAAACTTTAAGCTAACTACGTCGAGACATGGCTGGTTTACCACCGGGGGACCCACAGCTGGTCTCAATGATCGTCAGTCATTTAAAAACACAGGGGCTCTTCGACCAGTTCAGGAGGGACTGTCTGGCAGACGTTGATACAAAGGTAACGGTTGAAAACGTCTTTATAACTGGTTGTCAATGAGTGTTTAGTGTGTAATAGCCGTGTAACGTTTATATGCAGCAGCTTAGTTTAGGGACCACAGAAAGCAGGTATCTGCAGTGGTGGAGCAGGTTTAACAGTGTGGCTAACTAAGGCTAATTAAAGCTACATGTCAACTGTAAAAATTTCCCATATCCTTGTTCATTATTTTAGTGTGGGTACTAGAGCAAAAATGAGCTGTCTTTCATATTTAGAAGGAAGGTCAGTGTTAAATATAGTCATTCCTACTTCCAAAACAGCCACTGATTTTCACTGATTTTCATTCATTTTAATGGAGCACTGACAGTTGTTGGTAATAGCTTCTCAGCTGTGATAATGGTCTTGCTTTTTCTTTCTTGCAGCCAGCTTACTTGAACCTGAAACAAAGAGTGGACAACTTTGTGTCTAATCACCTCTCTAATCACACATGGAGCCCACATTTGAACAAGAACCAGCTGAGAAACAACATCAGACAGCTTGTGCTGCAGTAAGTGAGAATGGAGAGAGATCTCTACTTCACCTTTTGTTCGCCGTCTTTTCTTGTTCAGTTCAAGAGTGCAGAACAGAAAGTATTCATTTCTTTTTCAAGCTAAAACAATACTGTATTCTTCTGCTTTGTGATTTCTTTATATCTAATTGTATGTGCAAGTTACCCAGAGTTAAATCAAGCTGTTTCTCCTAGATCCGGGATGTTGGAGCAGGGAGTGGACAGGATCGTGGCCCAAGTGGTGGATCCCAAAATCAATCACATCTTCAGGCCACAGGTGGAGAGGGTGGTCCGTCAATTTCTGTCGCCTGGCAGCTGCTCTGAGGAGCCACTGGCCCCACTGCCTCCAGCAGAGACCAAACCAGACAGCAGCATTCCTGAGCAGGGTACACAACATTTTATGTCTTTGTTAACTATGCATGTTATGTTTGATTTTTTTCTTTTGTCACTCAGATTTTGGCTAGTGATGAAGAAGAATTCTTTCCCATCTTCCCACACATCTGCCTTGTTTGAATTTCTCCAAATTCTTTCTTTCATTCTAGAAAATTACCTAGAATTTAGATCACTTTACTCCTCCTTCTTAGATTTAAAACACAAGTGTAAACATCTGTTATGTGTGTCTTACATTCACACAGTTAACACATGTCATTACATGTTCATATGTTCACAGCCTCATCATCTGCTCCAACTACCACTGCAGCCAGTGACGCCATGTCCATCTTGGACACAATAACTTCTCTCAATCAGGAGGCTAGCGTCAGAGCCAGCTCAGGCACAGAGAAAGGACGTAAAGGTCAAGCCTCAGATGAGCCCATGCAGCTGGTGGAGGAGGGCGAGCAGGACATGAGTGTTGTGGAAGAAGGAGACAGCTACCATGAAGGGAGGACCCTGGAAGAGACTGAGGAAACAAAGGTGGCACCAGAGGTCCAGGTACTAGAAGTGAAGGTGGAGGACACTCAGGAGCAGATGGATGTGGGAAAAGAGGGGTTAATAGAGGAGGTGAAGATGGAGGATGAGGTGTTAGGAGCTCAGGAGCAGATGGAGGAGGACAAAGACAATACTACCAGCCGAACAACTGGAAAACCTTCAGAAGAGAAGCAAGACGATGAGCTACTGAAATCTACAAGTCAGGCCAAGCAGAAAGCGAGAGAGAGGATAAAGGAAGGTGAGCTGCTGTATTCTCTGTATATGTTTTTAGTTTTGAGATTTCACAACACAGTCCTATAAATATTGTTATACACTATGTAACACATGTTCTGGTTTCTGTAGTTTATCACTGGATTTCTCAGTGGAGAATAATAATTACAATCCACTTATTTTTGCCTCACATTAGTCTATCTTGGTTATTAAAACATCAGAGAGAATATATGAAAAAGGTCCTTTTTTAACAGTAAATTTCAAATAGAGTACAAGGATAAAAGGTTTGTAGACTGACATGTCTTTGCACTGCAGAATACTCCTTGGAGGACTCTGACCTGGAAGGCCTGAGCGACATCACAGTGAGCTCTGTCCACACCAGCGACCTGTCGTCATTTGAGGAGGAAAGTGAAGATGAGGAGCTGCTTTCTGATTCCTCTGAAGAAGGGGAGCTTCCACCTGATGGTCTCAGCTTTTTATTCCTCTTTGAGTTTTCAAACAAAATTTGAAAAGTAACTCTATCAGAAAGTGTTTAATAAAACATGTTTGGCTACTACCACAGATGTTTGATTTTGAACTGTAAAACTGTGTTTTGTGTGTGTCCAGATCAAGGTGAGAGAGCTGAAAAGAAAAATGCCATTGGAGATGCAGAAGAAGAAGAGCGTAAGCCTCGTCGCAAGGCCTACGTTCACAAGCCCTTCCTCTACTCCCGTTACTATAGTGACTCAGATGATGAAATCACTGTGGAGGAACGTCGAAGATCTGCGGTAAGTTGCCTTATTGTCAACATTAAAGATACAGCATTAAAAATCTATTTATAGCCAAATCAATGGCTTTACTTGGTAAATTAATTGATCATGAATTTGAAGACAGTATAGATTATTATGGTCCATCATTCAGTCAATCTTGTTTTCTTTCATAGCTGTCTCTTAAACTGTGATCTTGCAGGCAAAGGACAAAGAGGAAAGGCTGCTCAAGAGACAGCAGAACAGAGAACGAATGGAAGAAAAGCGCAAACAGAAAGCAGTACAGGCTGAAGAACAAGGTATTTCTCTCTTGTCTCTTGTGTGTTTCACTATTTGCTGTCATGTGCTGTCACAGCTGTGGGTTTGAATTTGGCCTCAGTGTTTCTTGTCATCCCATGTTTTATATCAACTTGTTCATCTGCTATTTTTCATGTTCCTCCCCACTGCTCACTATATAAGAGTGGGGACATATTAGAGGACAGCAACCAAAAATGTTGCTGTACAATTAGACTAGTTAAGGTTTAGTGTAGCAGCACAAAACATTATGTTCTGCTACTATGGGCTTAAATTTTTTAATCTCAACCTTAGGTCTCTCTCCATGGCCCATTTGGGGTATCACAATTATGTTTAAATTTCAGCAAACAGATTGTGTTATGACACTGTTTATGTTATTGTAAAGTTGTAATCATACAAGAGCTGGAGCTTCTTTAATTGTATCTAAATATTCTCTTGAAATGCACCCCCACATAATGTCACAGAATCTATAAATTGCAGTGTAAGATGTTCAGTTTGTTTAGTCATGCTCTGCATTCTCATTGTCTCCATTTTGAAAGTCAAACATGTCTTCATAATGGCTGCGTGTACTCTTTATTGTCACATTATTTACCAGGCCTAATTTCCTATATAGATCACAAAAAACAAAAGAGTGGAGACTCTGCTGGGCTGGAGCGCCCCCGAGCCAAAGAGGCTCGAAAAGAAAGGAAAGTTCTGGAGAAAAAAATGGCTCTCAACAGGAAGAGGAAACTAGACTCAAGGTATGTCATCAAAAAATTAAGACAGAAATTCATATAGCCATTGCTCAACACAATCAGATGTTTTTGCAATTGTCTGTACGTTGCATCAATTTCACATTTCAGGAAAGAGGGAGATGTTGCAAGCAAGAAGAAAGGAGAAACAGGAGGAGAGGGATCCAGGAAATTGGTATGTGAAGGCTGCCAGGAATAATGCAGATTTCACCACAGGTAACAGGTTTGTCCTTGGATTGGCATGGTGTAACAAGCAACATTGTGTTTTATTGTTTTAAAACTAGGAAGTGAAAGCGGCCTCCTCAAAGACCCCACAACCAAAATTGATAAGAAATCTGTCAGAATCAGCATCATCTGACGAGAGGCATAGAAGGACGAGTGGCAGTGTGTCAGAAGATTCCAGTGACACCAAAAAGCTGTCTGACAAAGGCCGGACACACTCCTTCATCCTGGAGTTGGAGCAAGGTTCCCAAGAGGCTCTTAAACAACGTTCTGTCGGAAAATTTGATCGTCTGTCCCGCAAAGAACTTCACTCTAAAGAGCGCAAAGAGAAAGAACGCAGCCTGTCTGACGAAAGAGCTAAACTCAAACAAAAGCAGGATAAGAAATCTGAACACCAAGCAGATGAGACTCAGCAGAAGGATGGAGTTAAACTGTCATCTGAAGAGAAAGGTGAGAAGAAGCCTAAGATTAAAAGTGAGAAGAAAATGACTGGAAACACAAGAGAAGGAAGAGCATCTGTGTCTGAAGTTGTTGCAGACGAGGGTCCTAAAGATGCAAAGAAAGTAAAAGCTCCATCCATGGAGGCTGTCAAAGCAGAGAAGGACAAGGAGAAACAGAAGGACAAAATTAGGGAAAAGGACAAAGATAAAGACAAAAACAAAGAAAAGGAAAAGGCTAAAGGAGAGAAAACTTCAGCTAAAAGTGATTTCAAGCAGCTGCTGCGCCCAGACTCTGCCGGTTCCTCTGAGGATCGGTCTGACATGGAGCCAGGACCAGACAGCAGCAAGAAGAAAGATAAACACTCCAAAGAAGTCCTGAAAAGGTCAAAGAGCCACAGTGAGGACAGGCAAGGAGAAAAGCCCAAATCTACAACAGATAATAAAGACAGCGAGAAGGAGAAGATTAAACCAGATCAAGAGAGCCAGAAATCAAACAAGTCCAGCTCTGAAACAGACAAAGATCCAAAAAGAGTCAAGACAACAGAAAAAGGAAAACTCATGGAAAAATCAAAATCAAAATCAAAAGAGGAAACAAAGAGTCCATTGTTATCAAAGACAGATAAGAAAGTTCAGAGTTCAGAAGTCAAAACTGCAGGGGCTGCATCTATCAGTAAACCTGAGGGAACAAAGGATAAGAAAAAAGAGGGAAATGCAAAGGAGCAGCGCAAAATCTCTGAAGAACCTTCACATGAGAAATCAGAAACTAAGAGTGCAAAGAAAAAAGCAGAAAAGAAAGAAAAACTCCCAGAGAAGAAAGACGAAAGCCAAGAGGAAAGGAAGACACCCAGAGAAGACAAACTGGAAAAGTCTGATAAATCCTCAAAGTCTTCCGTTTCCTCAGGGAGTCTTGAGGCAGAAGAGCCACCTAAGAAACAATCTCTTTTCCAAGACACCAGCACAGACTCTGATCCTGTCACCACCACCATCACCACCTCGTTCTCTGATGACACCTGTGACGCCTTGAGTGACATCACCCCTGAACCGCCTGAGGGAGAAACGGATTCACGACTCAGCGAGATGCCTGCTGTTCCAGCTGAGGCTGACGCTCTGCTGACTCTTATGGACGTTTGTACCTCAGCAGAGGCGAGACTTCCACCTGAGAGCGTTCGAGAGGATGTGACTGCTGAGATGGTACTTCAGGATGCTGATATGAAAATGAAAGAGGCAGCTCTGACCTTGCTATCCATGGACCCTGATAGCACAGTGTCTTCCAGCTTAATAAGTCAAGATACAAGTCAGGAACCAGAGGTAAATCCACCTGTCCCACAACTGATGGAAACAGCTCCAGCTAAAGAGGAAGAGCAGCATCCTCCTATGGATGTGCATACAGCTGCTGAAACTGAGTTTACAGCCACTGAGCCATCACCACTTCCACCTCAACAGACCGCTGAGCTTGTTGAGGAAAAACCAAACACTGCAGGTACATGAAAAAAATGCCAAAATATTTATAATTGGCTCCCTATGCATGTCAGAATGTTTCCATATGTTTAAAAAGCTAAATATTTATCTGTTTATAGATGAGTCTGAAAACTCAGAGAGAGAGATGGAAGCATCAAAGGTTGAAACCTCTGAGATAATTGCTCCACAGGTAAAATTGATTTCATATTTGGTGCAATTAACATTCCTGGCTTTTATTTTGAAATTTTGATTTGGACTATCTTACTAGTTCCACTAAACTTCTTGTTGAATTGGCACAATTCTTCTTCTACACAGGATGATGATGCTACCTCGAATGATCAGATTTCTTTGAATGTGGATGAAACCAACAAGGCAGAGCCTACTCCTGAAACACAGCCAGATGAGGAAATAGCATCACCAGCAGCTGACAAAGAAGGTTAACTTTCTTGTTTTCCATCTTAGCTTACATTCTAATCTTTTTTTCTTGTGATTTGATCCATGCAACTATTATTTTTTGTGATTTACAATCTGAAGTTAGTGGTTTGATTAAAGACATTTATAATGACCAGGCATTGTCTGTGCATCAAACTCAAGTCTCATTTACTTCACTTTCTCTTATATTTCAGCTGCTGATACTGTTGTGTCTGAAACAGAAGAGGTCAGAGGAAGCACAGAGGAAACCACAGTAGCTGTTATTTTTGATACCTCTGAACAAGTCTCTGAAATGTCCAGTAAACAAGGTGAGGGCTTGAAAACTTTGTAGCTCCATGAAAAGAATAAGATGGTTTCTTTTGCCAACTATCAATTCAACTCTTTATTTTAGATCAAAGTGAGCCCGATGTTGCAGACGCAAAGACAAGCCCCAAGGTGAGGTTCCACTCATGGTACATGAATTTGAATTGTTTAGATTCTTAAACTTGAGACTAAAGTCTCTCTCTTAAACAATAGGCAGAGGAAGTGGTTGCTGAGGAGAACCAGACCAAGATGGACATAGATAACAGTAAATCTTTTCCCTTTACAAATACAAACACAATTACATCTGTCTAAACAACATGAATTCATCAGAAACTATAAATTAAGCAATACATTTTAAACCTGCTTCTTTTCACCACTAGGTGAAGCTGAGAGTAAGACACAGGAGGAAGACAATGTTGCAGCAGAGGAGAGTGATCCACAAACTGTAAGTGATCAACTTTTACTCACAGTCACTTACCTACATATCACTGCTCTATTTTATCTAACATACTTCATATGTTTTGTTTTCCTATGTTGATCTGTGGATTCTTTAGATGGAAGCCAGTGTTCCAGAGGAGACAGAGGAGGTCAGAGGAACTGAACCGGAGTGTGAATCCAAACTAGTCAAACAAATCAGTGAGTCGTGACTTTTTATCTGCATCTATTGATTTTTCCTCAGATATCACAACTACATTACTCATTTGGGTCTTGGAGTCTTGGAGTCCTGAACGCTCTCTGAGTCTTACTAATGGTATAAAACTGGATATTTACAGATAGCCTACTGTTTGTATTTTTCAGGTAATGTCTCCAGCACAGACAGCCAGGAAGACGAGAAGGGATCAGACCTGTCAGAAAGGGTTTGTTTGAAATTAAGCTCTTACATATGCAATCAATGTAGGTGTTGATTCGGTACCCTCTGTGTTAACACTTTTTATTAAACTTTTTACTTACAACTTTTCATTTTGTTTTGTAGGAAGAGAAGACAGAGGGAAGAGGAAGACGTAAACGAAAACTGTCCAGTCAGAAAGTCGCCACAGTGAAAGAATCTGGTAAAGTAGCTGAGATTTAAATATTATAAGAATTTGTTTTGTCCAGGTTTGTGACTTCCAATTTAAACTGTCATTAAACGTACATATATATTATCATTAATCACTTAGCTGAAGACATTGGATTACAAAATAGGATTACAAAAATGTTTTTAATTTCAGACTCTAGTCAGTAAACCATGTATTAACCATATGGATGGACTGATTCCCCTCAAGCAGCTAAACTGTCTTGGTAGGAGCTTTAACAGATGGTTGTAACAGTTCTGAGAATTGATTAATAATTTATGTCTTTGTACCTGATCAGGTGATGCGAGGGGTGAAAAGGAGAGTAAGGAGCAACCATCTGATGAGGCAAGTACAACCTTTGTTATGTTGCCTCTGCCTAGCATCTGGTGCTTTCACTAAAGCAACAATTCTGTAGAAAAAAATAATTTGTTTGTAGGTACATATTTTTATTTGACGTCTGTATCAGTGTAATTTGAATCCACATTGTTTTTCTATTTTACCTTCAGGAAACTCAACAGGAGAAGGTTGTGGAGGTCAAAACACCTCGCAGGGGACGATCATCCAGATCAACTGAAGAGGCAGACAAGGACCAACCCAAAGCACCTGAAAAGACTGAGGAGACTCCGAATCGCAGGGGAAGACGTTCAGGAGCTGCAGCCAAAGAGGCCACTGCTGGTAAGCCTGTCGCTTGCCACCTAGCTGTAAAAATGAGTGGGTTTTTTTTGCCAGTTATGTATTGTATGTATGTATTTAACATACATGATGTTGTACATCAGCCAAATTTAAATTCAGTCAAGATCTGAAATATGTAACAAACTGACTTAAAATGGAAACTACTCATATAAACTCCACGAATGTTTAAGAATACAAGTGTTTCATCAAATATTTGACTGTGATGAAATGTTTGAACTTTTTCTAAACATGTTGCTGCACTAAGTACAAGCCTTTTGCTTTTGCAGATGGAGAGATTTTATTACAACAAAGATGAATAATTGTGAAATATTGTGTGTTGTACTAAACACACTGTTGAACATTGGCAAGTGCTACAGAGTATAGAACAATGTACTTCAAGTGTCATAAGTTTCTATTATTTTGTTTTTAATCTCAGATAATCAGAAGAAAGATGAGGAGAGCTCTGATAAGACCTCATTAGAGAAACAAGCAGAGAAGGAAGAGGTATGTTAAGAAAAGTGCACCATATATTCCATATATTTAATATGGAACAGTACCTGGTTTATTATTACAAAGACAGTGCTTATTTCTGTGACCTTGTTATCTAGCAGGCAAATGTGTTGCTTTTGTGACTACACATGATGATTGAACTCACCATGTGTCTCTGAGCCGACAACAATAATTTTGTGGAGTACAAAATCACTGAGTGTTCTTCACAAGGTTTATCTCAACATTTAGAGAACTGAAGAGGAAAATGAACAAAAGAAAACTGGTCAACAGGGAAGTCAGGTCCATCTGCCGACTCCTGTTCCAGAGGACACTGAAGTTGCAGGGAACTCAGACTCCAAAGAGACCACTGACATACGTAAGTTTGTTTTTAATTCAAGTCATATGCGTGCACTTTCCCTCTTGTATTTTTGGTCTTCTTTATTTAAATGACTGAGAACACAGGCTCTGTGGTGTTGCATGTCTGCCAGAGCACAAATTTCCAACTTACAGAATAAGTGAGCCAAACCTCAGCAGCTAATTTGTGTGTTTCACAGCATGATGTTGTGAGTTCATTTTATTTTGCTGTCATCACTGTTAACAACCTGTAAAATGGTATGAATAAGTAATTTGGCATTTATAGTCAGCCTAAAGAAGGCTGGCATCTTGGCCATGAGTTAAACTTTACAAAATATTTTTTGGCTGCTTCTTGTATACAAAAAAGATACATTTCAAATCAGTTTTGATCAATCATATTTCCATTCCAGGTAAACCGGTACTGAAGAGAAAGAGGTCAGAGGAAATAGAGGAATCTGTAGAGGTGAGATTTGTTGTTTTTGTGGATTAAAATGTTCTCTGGTTCTTGGTTTGCACCTCCTCCATCTCAACCTGTATTCACTTCCTTTATCCCCACCATGAACGATGAAGTCACCTTTATCCAAATTGCTATTTGGATGCCTTGATGTGTATTCAAATATTATTCTGCAGGAATCCAAGGCCAATAAGGATGTGAAGGAGGACAGCAGTCAACAGGAGCAGTGTGAGCAACAGCCTGAAAAAGACAGCAGTGAGAAAACACACATAGAAACACTCAAATTAAAAATCAATTATATAAGTGTGAAATTAGAGCAGAGGATCTTGCATATCTTAAACACATTACTTGTTGCCTGGATACTTGTTCGTCACAACATTAATGAGTGAGGAGGAGAATGAATTATATTCAATCTCTGTACTGTACATTTGCTTTTCCAGGTGGCTCCCCTTCAGTGAGTCAGACAGAGGGACAAGAGGAGGTCAAAGAGGAGAGCAGCAGTGAGAAGAAACCAGATGATGTATGTTGTTGTCAAAAAATGTTATTTAGAAAAATATCACATGGTATGTTTTAAATATCATGCTTTCATTGATTAGCTGTCTTTATTTTCACATTAATTATTAATTATTAAATCTGACTTAAGTAAGTTAAATGTTTTGGTTTTTTTTTTAAACCCTGTTGTTATAATCTCTCCAGGCTGAGGAGGAGCAACAGCAAGAGGACCAAGAGACGACTCCAAAGAAAAATGCTCGGAGAGGACGGCCTTCAAAAGCAGCAGCAGCCACAGAGGATTCAGGTAAGGAAACTTGCAGCTCAGTTAAAATGTAGCCAGAGTATTTTCAAAGTAAAAGTAATTTTGTAAAAAGGTGGTTTGCCACTTGTAAAATTCTGTGTACCTTCAGTAACTGTTGTAGGGAAACTGATTCATGAACAGAATCAAATCCATCATAATTCACCGTCTTTCACACAGATAAAAAAGACAAAAAAGCAGAGGAAAAAGAAAGCTGAGCAGAACGATGAAGAGGAGGAAGATGATGCTGAGGAAGGAAAAGGAACTGCAACCAGAGCGACCACACGGTCAGCCTCTCGCCTGGAGGCTGAAAGGTAATTTGACAGCTATTTGAACTGTTTGTTTGTTAACGGGATCTAGAGTAAAAATTACGGGCAAGTAATTAAAAAACAGTGCACTCAAGCAGCTGCCAGAGCACCTGCAAAAGCACCAGCTGACAACTCTGTATTTTATATTGTGTCATAAAATCTAACTCATCAGTGCAAATACAGCCTCCTAAACTGTGACACACTGTGTGTGCAGATGAATTCATTTAAAGTCAGTGGTGATGAATGAGCCTCTGATTGTTTTAGTGCTGAATGTTTGCACTCTGAAGCACCCAGAAGGCATCATCACTGTCACATCCTATTAAATGAAAGCTGGGGAGATTTAGTACCAAAGTAACAACTGTTGTTTCATATTTGTTTTTATTGCTTTCTCAGAAACAAGCCAAGTAAACCATCCACCCGGGCAAGTCGACAGAGCGGTAAAGAGGAGACCGCAGCTGGCACACGGTGAGTTTGTCTCATTGAGGTTCAGCAAAACGAACGAGCTTAAAGGGGAATCCAACCAAATCTGTCTGCTCGGTCACTGCTCTGTGAAAGAGGACATTTTACCAAACATTTTCCTGGAATTTCAAAATGTTTTTGAGTTATTAGTGCCCAAAATGAAAATAAGAAATCATTTTGCATGGCCTCGGCTGTTTGAAAGGAAGGTATATTACATGCCTTGAATTACTACGGGTACAGGATCACTGTCTATAAAAAATAAGTAGAGCTGTGAGTAATTGGATTTGGTGATATATAATTAGTATGTTAGGAGGGAGATGATGCTGTTGTGTGTAATTTCATAACAAATCCAGGGTATCCATTAGTCCTAAAACAGTCTGAAAAGCCCTAATAAATTTTAATAAATTAAAATATCATAATTTGCTACTTAAAAATAAGTAGTCTCATACTTATAAATGTATTCACAGAGAAGGGTTTCTGCAGCAGTGAGTCACAGCACACCATGTTTAATACACCAGATGTTTTCTACAAAGTGATTTCCTATATACAGTTTTTACACCAAATATACAAAACAATTACTATTATTGTTTTTGATACTTTTCACAAAATACAGTACAATATTTACTCTCAGGATATTAAGAAACGTGCAAGGTAATGTAAATAACCCTAACAGAACTGCTAGTATAGATTATTTTCAATTCTGATTAATCTGACAATTATTTTATTGATTATTATTGAGAAAAGCGGGAAAACACTGACAGAATAAGGGAATGTTTGATGTTTTTGCTGGGTAAAATAACTGATGATTAATCGATTATGAAAATAATTATAGATTATTTTTCTCTTGATCAACTAATCCATCAGTCAACTAATGAATTCAGACCAAAGCCATAAATGTAAAATGTAATATTACAACCAACATTTCAGAAATATTATTTTGGTAAATAACAGTATTTCATCTTAACTCATCAGAGTAAAGACTTAATCTCCAATCTCCAATACAATGCAGCACATTGTGTTATTTTTTTAAACAAAAGTTTCAAAACTCAGAATTCCTTCATTTCTTAATATTTATGAATAATTGACTAATTCCCAAGTCTTCAATGCTCCAGCCCTTTATTAAATTTCCAACTGTTCTAAAAAATGTTTGAGAGCAGATAAAATCCAGTGAACCCTACAAAAATAGCTTTAAGTCTTAATTCGTCATTTAACCCTCTTGTTTTAAAATGTCCGGTCCCTCCTCAAGAAGCAACTTCTTCAAATGTCTCCCTCTGTTTGACAAAGATTTCTCTTCAGTTTCTATATATTTAGAGAGCAGACTGAATGATTCATGACTACAAATGCAAATGTAGTTTTTTGTCATGGTTGTTTTTCATCACATCTGTGAGAAAATGTATTGTATCTGTCTTTCATTGCTATTTAGGAAGTTTTGTTTTGTTTTTTTAATTCTGCAGATTTTGTAGTTTCTGAGCAGATGTAGTCAGAGTTGTTCATTTATTTTGTTTTTGAGCTCAAATTGAATTTCAGTTAACATCCTAAAGTCCTAAATGTGTGTTTTTGAAATCTGCCTCCTGCACTGTATTTTCAGTCCAGGGGTTATGTGGCCAAGCTCCAGTCTCCATGCATGTTCTGGTTATTGCAACACTTCTCAGAAATAACTCTTGAATTAACAAAGACAAACTTTTACAGCACTTAATATGACACTTTAGACAAACGGACTGACTCGCTCCTTGTTTCCCTCCTGCAGCGGGACGAGGGGCCAGGCAGCAGCAGCGAAGGGGGGCCGTAAACGGGAGGCCAGCCCTCCTGCGGTGCGAACGCGGGGAGGACAGAAATCAGAGGAGCCCCCTTCCAAGAGAGCCAAACGTTGAACCCTCTGACAGCGCTGGACCCGTGCGCCCCAGTGGTGTTTTTTTTCTGCACTCCATATTCAAGTCAGTTTTGTTGTCGGGGGTCAGAGAGCCTCTACACCCAGTTAGCACGTAAAGCTGTTTCTGCTTCATTGACTGTAGATATTGAAAAGCTCTGGATAGTATTATACACTCTCCTCTGATGGTTGAGTGTAAACCTGAGGATCTGTGTAGGAATCCCCCAGAATACTTTCTACTGCACTACGCCCATATGGTTTGGATCAGACTTCATCATTCCTCCCTTTATTCAGTAATGCCCAGTGAACCAGAGTATTTCAGGCCAATCAAAGGCCTAATGTGCAGGCCAGCCGAGCTTTGAGATAAAGAGGGTGAATTGAAATTGGCCGTCAGTCAGTCAGAGACCTCTACAGACGTCACTGTTACACATTCATGTGACTGAGATAGAAATCACAGTGAAGCATTTAACATTTAGCATTCATTGTGAATTTTATTATTTAATATTCATTCTGTGAATGAAAGGACAAGTTTTCCTCCCACTTTTTTTTTTTTAAGTTTTTGTTTTTATACGTAATATTCAGCAGGTAAAGGAAGGTTTTTTTTGTATTTCTCTGTTGAAATAACAGCAGTATTAGTCACTGACAGGAAAAATATGACAGAACATGTACAGTTTCTTCTACAACACTTGCTGCAGACAAAGTACTGTTTCTAATAGAGGTAATCTAGATATTTGTATTGTTTTGGAGTTAAGTGTATATAAAGACAATGGTGTTAGATATCTTAACTGCCTGACAATGTAAAGACAGTTGTTTCATGAATGTAAAAATAGTGAATATTGCTTCCTTTTTTCATTGTTTCAAACCGATAAATCACTTTAGGTTTTTACTTGTGGTTGATAATCATAATTTCTGATTTTTTATTTCACTTTCTGTATTTTAAAGTTAAAATTTTTTATACTAGATAAGTTTTTGTGCATCTCTTGAGTGGGATTTAGCACCAAATGAAAGTACTGCACATTGGTCTATTATTTTTAAGCTCTCACACTTTTCTCTTATTATTATTCATCTTGCAGTTAATCCACATTCCTGCTTGTTAAAACATATTTATGTGTCCAGAATATACTGACATGATATTTTTCATAGTTTTTCCAACTACTAAAGGAAACCTAAACTGTGTTGCTTCTGTTTTCCAAAACTCAGCACTTTTGGAAAGCTGAGATCTTTGTTTATGGAAAGATAAAACAGTGCACAGAGCAGAACATACAGATTTTTATTAATTCACCCCTATTATGTCTCAAATGTTATCTCCTCTGTTTCCTAAATGGATGTGCTGTCTGTAACGTGTAAATAGCCAAAGACATTAACCAATCACCTCAGAGCGGAGAAGAGGAGAGGACATTCCTGCCTGCTAATGGGGGATAAAACTGACAAACTCAGAATGAAATATTCCACCGTCATTAACACGTGAGGAGGCTTTAATCGCTGCACCTGAACTCTCAGGATCCAAAAAACATGGAGAGAGGTTACGGAAAGCCCGAGTCCTCTGGTTGAAGTTTTCCAACCATTCCTGCGGATTGCTAAATTTGATTCCTTCAAGGTGTACCTCTCTCAGGTATTTCCTGGTACTGCAATCCAAGCCTTAAAATATTAGCCCAACACGTCTCATTTAAAGGTTTGGATCAGCTTTCATTTAGCCACCAGCTCTGGCAGACAAACAGCGCTCCTTTCACTCCCCGATGCCATTGGAGTGACTTGAGACGTCGTTTTATTATAGTCGTTTGCATTGTAGTCCAAAATGATTTTCTGAATTTGCCAAGCATTTCTCCGTTGCTGAGTATCAGCAGTTTGAGGCACATTAGACGGATTCATAGGCTGCAGGTTTTATGTATGAGAGGGAGGACCGCTGAATTCAGCTCAGCAGGGACCTCACAGTGAGATGCTGAAAAAGTAAAGAAAGCAGCAACACAAGTTCAAAATCTAAATCTACTTATTTAACTCCTGCTCCACAAATCTGAGCAAATGCTGACCTGCTTCTAGGTATTTTTTCAAATAAAGCCTTTACTCTATTTGCTCATTTTTAGTCATCTGACATAACCTGAAATGTGACGTGTTAATTTTTCTACTTCTTTATGCTTGTTACATTTTCTAATCACACATCTCAAGTTTCCTTAAACACAGCCCATATAGATACTGAGTTTACAAAATACTGTGGATACAAAATGTACTAAATAAATATTAATTGCCCTAAGTACAATTCAGTTAGTTCAAGTATTTGCTAAAATCTTCACTTGTTCATTATAAGATGATGAGGTGTTCAAAGTTCTTGTAGCTAGAAGTAATGACAATGTTTGCCAGTAGCAAGCGAAAGAAAATATTCAGACCTTTGTTTGAGGAAACTGGATTGAGATACACTGATAATGGGTGTGTCTGGTTATTTGGTTTCTGGCACTGCACCACTCTCACTTGAGCACTGGCATCTAGAAATCTTGACTGTGATACAAAACACCAACAACATAAACTGCCTCAAACCTCCTCACATCTCCCTCTTTTTCATCTTAAGCAAGCGTGCTGGTTGGTAGCAGCGCTGCAGTTTATCCAGCAGAGAGCCAAGGAAAGATGGTGGTTTCACACAGCTGTCAACTGGAATAGAGGTAACTGTTGGTTTTGAGTGGAGGGGATCCTCACGGGCTGCTGCGGGGATAAGGGGGCTCACTCACTCCTGCTGCTGCCTCTCTGCACTGGGAGTGGTCTTTCCTCCACTGGGGATTTGGCCAGGCCGACTGGCACTGAATATAATGCTCCCCCATTCAGCCACTCCTCTCTCAAGACATAAAAGTTAACAGGTGTTTAACGTCAGAAGTGCTTTATATGGGAGTCATCGAAATCGCCAGCGACAGGCAGCAGGGAGGGGTGGTGGCTTAGAGTCTTAAAGTCTTTTTTTTTTTCATTCTTTTGCAGTATTGAAATAGTTCTGCTGTTGAGTCGAGATTTGGATCACGTTTTGGCATCTGAAGCTGCAACAAATACACACCAGAGTGCAGAAATATTCCTACAATGCGTTTTTACTTACCAGCATTTTGGGGTTGAACTGATTGGTTGCAGTGTATCAGCACTGTGTGAAGTTATACTTGGTCTTGTGTGATACAGAGTTGTAGAAAAGTCCCTTTAACTCTTAGCTTTACAATGCAAAACACATAATTTATAGACTGTTACATTTTATACCTCTGCTGCTACAGTATGTGCAGAATGTAAGCTTTCAAAACGACAGTAACCTGCTGCTGGTTGTGGTTAGCTTCGAACATGCAGCATAAGAAAAAGGAAATGAAAAAAAGACTGGCTTGTAAGAACTAAAACGTTGTGGTAGATGTTACTTTTAAAGTAATTTAAGGTCCCAAGTATTCCTCAATATTTATACGTCAAAGTTAAAAGTTGTCATTTATTAAAAATGTAACTCTCAAAAACCCACGTTTCATCTGGACTGTGTACAGCTGTCAATTAGTTGATTCACAGAAAATTAAACTATTGATGCTTTTTTCATGTATTATTGTTGAATAAATAAGCCAATGGGGAGATGTCACCTCAGGCTGCCAAACTATAACCATGTTTTTTCACTGTTTTTATACCTTACATAGAGAAAACAATTAACTGATCAATTTAGAAACTAATCATCATCATCATCATCATTTAATCAATAATGAAAATAATCTCTGTGTTTGTGGTTTGATCAGATTTGCTTGACAACAGTCACCAGATTCAAATCCAGAATTAAGTAAAAAGTCAGACAAAATGATGCTCTTCTGTCTTTTGTTTACCTGTTAACACACAGCAGGCTCTGCTAAAGGACGAGCTAGATGATACATTTGGTACATTTTAATTTTTTAAAGTGTCGTAATTTGAGGAGGTGAGAGTAACTGGCTTTTAACCATAGACTGTAGCTTTTAACCTAAAACCGGCCTGATGCTTGCCATCAGCATCCGCTTCGCTCTCTGGCTTGCGTGTGTTGTCATCACCCATGGGCTTCTGGGAAGAGCGTAGCGAGGCAGAGAGACGAAGTTGGGAAACAGATTCAAACCAACGTTTGAACCGTTGCTCCGGTTTGTCAGTACTGTGAGAAAACTTACTTACCGAAGAAGCCTGCATGCTAAAACAAGCCTTGGCGCCGCTTTTTTGACGAACACGAGTGAGGCTGGATGCTGAACACACATGCGACGCGAGGGTAAGGCCAAAGACCAATCAAGCTAGCGGCTAGCGTTAGCGGCGAGCGTTAGCATTAGCCTTCTTTTAAAATGACTGTTTTTATTTCCACTTTCAGTCGTTTTTATTGCGTGGGTAAGAGTGTGTCTGCGATTGCATGACTGATCCCTGACATGAAGTGTGGACCCCCAACGTGGACTGTTCGATAGTCTGTCTGTCTGATTATCATGTGGTTGTGATCATTTTGTGTCTATTTGTGGTCTTATTGCATCATTTTGCGTCTTTACTTGGCCACTTTACATCTATTCATGGTCACCTGCTTTTTTGTCTCTTTGTGGTCGTTCTTACTGTGTCTCTGTAGTTCTGTGTCCATTCCTGATCATTGTACATTTCTTTGGGGTCGTCTAAGTTTTGTTTTTTGTAAAAACAGTATATAAACAGTAACAACATAAAACTACATTTTTCCTAGTCATTTATCTGACTTTTTTTCTTCTTCTTGTAATTATATATTTTTTGGGGCTTTTTAGTCTTTATCGACAGGACAGTGAAAGAGAGACAGGAATCGGGGAGAGAGAGAATAGGGGAGTGACACGCAGTAAGGGTCCAGCCGGATTGGGGACCAGCTGTTCAGGGCGCCCCAACCATTCGGCTATGGGGGTGCTCCTAGTTTTGTTTTTGATAAGGAATGGGTAGTAGTGTATTAACAATTTTCCTTTTTATGTTTCTCTACGATTTCCTCAAGGTGTCCACAACATCGTCCACAATCACAGAGAGATTGTCCATGGTTGGAGAGGAGATGAGGGAGACATCGTCCACGATCAGAGATGTTGTCCATGATCGCAGAGACCTTGTCCATGATCAGAGACATTGTCCATGCTTTGCAGAGACCTGCACAAGAATCGTCGGAGACCAGGGTTGCGATCAGAGAGACACCATCCACGATTACAGAATCTTTCGTACAGTGAAGAAGTTCTTTGAGACCAGGACAGAGGCCTCCAGGTGTGTCAAAAACAGCTTTACATCAACTGTCCCAACACAGAGCGCTGACATTAAACTGTTTATGTTCAGTATTTGATCTTTAGTCTGAATAGTTATATAATTGGTTCATAGACTTAACCAATTAATGAAGTTTATTTACATAGTTCATGTAAGAACAGTTCAAAGAAAAGGAGGAATTTAAGGATAAAATGACTGTTAATGTGAAAGATAATGACCAGTTATGCCTTGATGGTAGTACTTATTTTTGATTAATGTTGTGTTTAGAAAAACCTGGTTTTAAACAAATGTTCTTTGTGTTTCAGTTGAATTCACAGAAACAAAAGGATCCACCAAAGGTGAAGGTAAGAAAATATTTTTATTTCTATAAAAGACAGATCAGATCAACAATTTATTCAGTTATAAAAAATATAATTATGAAAGAGACACTTGAACTGTCTCAAATGTCACAGAGGTAAACAAAAACATGTAACAGAAGTACTAACATCAATGTAATAGCAGAAGTAATCTGCAACATAAAAATAATGAAAGTAATAGATTAGTAATGTTTTAATAGAAGTAATGTAATTGAGAAGTGATTAGTAAGATGTAATAGTTATCTGTAGTATAAAAGTAGTTTGCAGTAATTGAATGTAGTTTGCATCATTAAAAGTTATCTGTAAATTTAGAAATATTGTGTAATATAAAAGTAATGGTAAAAGTAATCTAATATCCAGTAATCTAACATGAAGGTGAAATTGTCACAGTATAGCAAAGGGTTAAAAAAAAAGAAGCATAACAGCGAAATATCATGAATGTATCAAAAAATGTCATAGTATAGTAAGGCGTCAAAAACTGTAAAAAAATGTCATAGTATAGTAAGGTGTTACAAACCATCAAAAAATGTCACAGTATAGTAAGGTGTTACAAACCATCAAAAAATGTCATAGTATAGTAAGGCGTCAAAAACTGCCAAAAAATGTCATAGTATAATAAGGCGTCAAAAACCATCACAAAATTTCATATTATGGTAAGGCAAGAAAAATGATCAAAAAATGTCACAGTATAGTAAGGTGTTACAAACCATCAAAAAATGTCACAATATAGTGAGGCGTCAAAAACGGCCAGAAAATTTCATATTATAGTAAGGCGTCAAAAAATTATTCATATTATGGCAAGGCAAGAAAAATGATCAAAAAATGTCACAGTATAGTAAGGTGTTACAAACCATCAAAAAATGTCACAGTATAGTAAGGTGTTACAAACCATCAAAAAATGTCATAGTATAGTAAGGCGTCAAAAACTGCCAAAAAATGTCATAGTATAATAAGGCGTCAAAAACCATCACAAAATTTCATATTATGGTAAGGCAAGAAAAATGATCAAAAAATGTCACAGTATAGTAAGGTGTTACAAACCATCAAAAAATGTCATAGTATAGTGAGGCGTCAAAAACGGCCAGAAAATTTCATATTATAGTAAGGCGTCAAAAAATTATTCATATTATGGCAAGGCAAGAAAAATGATCAAAAAATGTCACAGTATAGTAAGGTGTTACAAACCATCAAAAAATGTCACAGTATAGTAAGGTGTTACAAACCATCAAAAATGTCATAGTATAGTGAGGCGTCAAAAACGGCCAGAAAATTTCATATTATAGTAAGGCGTCAAAAAATTATTCATATTATGGCAAGGCAAGAAAAATGATCAAAAAATGTCACAGTATAGTAAGGTGTTACAAACCATCAAAAATGTCACAGTATAGTAAGGTGTTACAAACCATCAAAAAATGTCATAGTATGGTGAGGCGTCAAAAACGGCCAGAAAATTTCATATTATAGTAAGGCGTCAAAAATTATTCATATTATGGCAAGGCAAGAAAAATGATCAAAAAATGTCACAGTATAGTAAGGTGTTACAAACCATCAAAAAATGTCATAGTATAGTGAGGCGTCAAAAAGGCCAGAAAATTTCATATTATAGTAAGGCGTCAAAAAATTATTCATATTATGGCAAGGCAAGAAAAATGATCAAAAAATGTCACAGTATAGTAAGGTGTTACAAACCATCAAAAAATGTCATAGTATAGTGAGGCGTCAAAAACGGCCAGAAAATTTCATATTATAGTAAGGCGTCAAAAAATTATTCATATTATGGCAAGGCAAGAAAAATGATCAAAAAATGTCACAGTATAATAAGGTGTTACAAACCATCAAAAAATGTCACAGTATAGTAAGGTGTTACAAACCATCAAAAAATGTCATAGTATAGTAAGGCCTAGAAACTGTCAAAAAATGTCATTGTAGTAGGGCATCAACAACAGTCAAAAATGTCATAGTGTAGTGAGGCCTCAAAATTTATAGTATAGTGAGGTGTCAAAAACTGTTAAAAAATGTCATAGTATAGTAAGTGTCAAAAACTGTAAAAAAATGTCATAGTATA